>NC_053025.1:453401074-453422910 GCF_003073215.2 Triticum urartu | reverse complement strand
TATTAGGACCTGGAACAGCGGCTATCGATGCCCATTTTGCAACCACAAGCTTCATGACGCGTATCTGAGTGTTCTGGCGCATGCAAGAGGATGGGGCCGTTGGCTCCTTCAAGCAGAAGTATTCCTTCAGGGTGGAGCACGGCGCGTACGCCGAGTACCTGGAGAAGCTTCAGGATCGTGCTGGCATGTGAATGAGATGTGGGATGGATCGAACTATGTACGCTTGAGTATGCTTAATGATGGTTGAACTATGTACTTATGGTTGAACTATGCTTATGTACGTATGTGTACGCTTATTATCTATGTCTGAGTATGTTTAATCTATGTTTACTTATGTCTAACTGTGGGATATGGATGCAACCACTTTGGTTGATGGAATCTACCTCTGTCTTGGTTTATTGGTCCCCTTTGTTGTCGGGGTTGGCGTTCCGGCAAACCCTTAAGGTTCGAACACTGGGGTGCGCGCGAAGTCTTTCCCTCCAACCGATCTACGCTCTAGCTCGCTAGGATCTTGCGGACGAACTCGACGAACTCACAACGCAGAAGAACACATGGTTTATACTGGTTCGGGCCACCGTTGTGGTGTAATACCCTACTCCAGTGTGGTGGTGGATTGCCTCTTGGGCTAATGATGAACGATACAAGGGAAGAACAACCTCTTGAGGTTGAGGCATTCTTGAGCTCGGTGAGCTTGTGTGTGGGGGGTGGTCTCTCTCAAGCTAAGATGAGATCGTCCCCTCTCTTCCTTCTCTCTCTCTTCCTTCCCTCTGTTCCTTTCCACTTTGGTGGCTAGTCCTACTTATAGAGGCCCTAGTCCTCTTCCCAAATATCGAGTGGGAAGGGAGCCAACAATGGCGGGCTAATTTGAAGGGGGACAGCTAGTACAAGCTATCCTGACAAAAGTAGTCTTCGCCTGCACAAAGTTCTGGTGGTGACGCCGTCTTGGGCTTCACGATGACCTCCATCTTGCAGTCCATGGTCTTGGTCTCATTGCACCGAAATGGTAACCTTTGCCTGATGCCTCGGTACTCCGCGGCTGCGCTTGCCCCCTTTGCAGCAAAGAGGAAACAAAGACGTTGTGCGCGCTGGTGCCTGCCTGGTGTCAATCGTCATGGCTCACGTCATGAGAACCTCGTGAGGTTCGCCTCGCCTTGATATCACCGCTCCTCGTGAGCCTGCCTAGCTAGGCCACTCCAGAGGAGGTCTTGCGTCATCCGCCTCGTGAGGCTTGGCCCCTTGCGAGGGTCTTGGGTGCTTTTTTTGGTGAAGATGGCCCGTGCGGCCTGCTGCCTCAGCCACGCCGCGGGCCATAGGCAGGCAAGTCTGGGGACCCCCGTTCCCAGAATGCCGACAGTAGCCCCTAGGCCCAAGGTGCGCTCGGGCTTGGCTTCGCGGCGAAGCCAAGGGTCAAGCTCAAAGCGCCGCGGGCCCCAAAAGCTTGCGGCCTCGGTTGACGCGTGACGGTTGATTGGACGTGGGCGTCTCTGTTTCCCCATGCTGCTTCGACGACTCCACGACTTGCCAAATCCCTGCGTCATGCAAGGGAAACTATCATTACCTGCGATCGTGGGAGACGCCGGTTGGCCTTCTCTTGCTATAAATGGGGAGGGGGGAAGAACCCCCGTTGCCCATCTCTTCCTCGCTTGCTCGCTTCTTCCTCCTTGCTCCACTGCTTGCTCCAATGGTGCCCATCAGAAGGTTCTCTGCCGAGGAGAAGGGGAAGACCCCCCGGGATGCCCAGGAGCCACTCCCGCCGAAAAAGAGGTCGATCCATCGCCATGATGAAGCGGCGACGACGCGGGCCGTCCACGCGGCGGACTCCTTGCGCGAGCTGGTGCTGTGGACGCCGACGCCTCCGAACTCCTGGATCCGCTTCCCTCGGTTCTTCTCCGACGTGATGCCACTGAGGGGGCCTCTCGAGTTCTGGCTGCAGCATGCCGATTGTGGCGCTCTGGTGATCAGAGCGAAGATTGAAGCGGTCCCCGTTGGCAAAATCTTCATGACTCGCGGCTGGGGCGAGATTGCACGGATCTGTCGCGCGAGGGGTGCCCTCGCGATCCACTTCGAGTACGATGGCGCCTCCATGCTTCTCTTCAAGGTATTCGACGCCGAGGGCCGCTGCCTGGAGTGCTGCTCTGGAGAAGAGTGCGAGGCTGATGTGTGCTCTGCCCGCGACTACTCCAGCAGCAGCAGCCCTTGGGAGTCCAGCAGTTCTCCTAAGCTCTACGAGACTCCGGAGACGAGCGACGACAGCTATGTCCCCCTGAGCTCTTGCCGTGCCCGGAGCAAGGCTGCGGCATCTGGCCGCCACCGCCGCTGATCTGGATGGGGCTGGTGCCGGCCTCCCGTGGCCCACTTTTGATGATGGCGTCCGCCATGGGAGGATGTAGATAGGATCCCCCTTAGCATCAGCTTTTGTTTCCTGCGAAGAATCATGAATCACCCCGTGGGGGCATGTAAGGATATGTAATGCCTTTGTACTTATTTTCCTTGTTATGAAGATTTGATGAACGCGCGTCATGTTAAGGCTCGGCCTCCCCTTTCTTTCCTCGCAATAGCTTGTTGCTCTACGCTGACGGGTCCCGGTCCCGATGACCCACAAGTATAGGGGATCTATCGTAGTCCTTTCGATAAGTAAGAGTGTCGAACCCAACGAGGAGCAGAAGGAAATGATAAGCGGTTTCCAGCAAGGTATTCTCTGCAAGTACTGAAATAAGTGGTAACAGATAGTTTTGTGATAGGATAATTTGTAACGAGCAACAAGTAACAAAAGTAAATAAAGTGCAGCAAGGTGGCCCAATCCTTTTTGTAGCAAAGGACAAGCCTGGACAAACTCTTATATAGAGAAAAGCACTCCCGAGGACACATGGGAATATCGTCAAGCTAGTTTTCATCACGCTCATATGATTCTGCGTTCGGTACTTTGATAATTTGGTATGTGGGTGGACCGGTGCTTGGGTACTGCCCTTACTTGGACAAGCATCCCACTTATGATTAACCTCTATTGCAAGCATCCGCAACTACAACAAAAGTATTAAGGTAAACCTAACCATAGCATGAAACATATGGATCCAAATCAGCCCCTTACGAAGCAACGCATAAACTAGGGTTTAAGCTTCTGTCACTCTAGCAACCCATCATCTACTTATTACTTCCCAATGCCTTCCTCTAGGCCCAAATAATGGTGAAGTGTCATGTAGTCGACGTTCACATAACACCACTAGAGGAGAGACAACATACATCTCATCAAAATATCGAACGAATACCAAATTCACATGACTACTAATAGCAAGACTTCTCCCATGTCCTCAGGAACAAAAGTAACTACTCACAAAGCATAAACATGTTCATAATCAG
The DNA here is from genome assembly GCF_003073215.2 of Triticum urartu. Lineage (NCBI taxonomy): Eukaryota > Viridiplantae > Streptophyta > Magnoliopsida > Poales > Poaceae > Triticum > Triticum urartu. The sequence goes on along the minus strand of NC_053025.1, from coordinate 453,419,553 downwards.
AGGGGTATTAATATGCATATAGGATCTGAACATATGATCTTCCACCAATTAAACCAACTAGCATCAACTACAAGGAGTAATTAACACTACTAGCAACCTACTAGCACCAATCCCGGACTTGGAGACAAGAATTGGATACAAGAGATGAACTAGGGTTTTGAGAGGAGATGGTGCTGATGAAGATGTTGATGGAGATTGCCCTCTCCCGATGAGAGGAGCGTTGGTGATGACGATGGCGATGATTTCCCCCTCCGGGAGGGAAGTTTCCCCGGCAGAACAGCTCCGCCAGAGCCCTAGATTGGTTCCGCCAAGGTTCCGCCTCGTGGCGGCGGAGTTTCGTCCGAGAAGATGGCTTATGATTTTTTCTCCATCGAAAGACTCCATATAGCAGAAGATGGCCACCGGAGGGCCACCAGGGGGCCCACGAGGTAGGGGGCGCGCCCAGGGGGTAGGGCCGCCCCCCACCCTCGTGGGCAGGGTGTGGCCCCCTGGTGAAGTTCTTGCTCTCAGTATTTTTTATATATTTGGAAAACATCTTCCGTGAAGTTTCAGGACTTTTGGAGCTGTGCAGAATAGGTCTCTAATATTTGCTCCTTTTCCAGCCCAGAATCCCAGCTGCCGGCATTCTCCCTCTTTATGTAAACCTTGTAAAATAAGAGAGAATAGGCATAAGTATTGTGACATAATGTGTAATAACAACCCATAATGCAATAAATATCGATATAAAAGCATGATGCAAAATGGACGTATCAACTCCCCCAAGCTTAGACCTCGCTTGTCCTCAAGCGAAAGCCGAAATCGAAAAATATGTCCACATGTTTAGAGATAGAGGTGTCGATAAAAATAAAATACGGACATGAGGGCATCATGATCATTCTTAGAACAACAACTTATATAATTCTTGTCATATGATTTCTTATGCTAGAGTAATAATTCAATCACAATCTCAAGTATGAATAGTAAACTTCATTGAAAACTAACAAACTATAATCTCAGTCATTGGAGCAATTGCAATTTATCATAACATAGGAAAGAGTCAATGTATAAGAGCTTTTCAGCAAGTCCACATACTCAACTATCATATAGTCTTTCACAATTGCTGACACTCACGCAATACTTATGGGTATGGAGTTTTAATCGGACACAGAGAAAGATAGGGGCTTATAGTTTTGCCTCCCAACGTTTTACCTCAAGGGTAATGTCAACAATAATAGTTCATGAAAACTCACATCCAATTAGCCATATATACCAGGATCTTTCCAACATACTGTGCTTGCCAAAGGATAAAATGTAAAAAGGAGGGTGAAGATCACCATGACTCTTATGCAAGGTAGGAGATAAAAGTAAAAGATAGGCCCTTCGCAGAGGGAAGCAGAGGTTGTCATGCGCTTTTATGGTTGGATGCACAAAATCTTAATGCGAAAGAACGTCACTTTATATTGCCACTTGTGATATGGACCTTTATTATGCAGTCTATCACTTTTATTTCTTCCATATCACACGATCGTATAAAGCTTATTTTCTCCCACACTAATAAGTCATACATATTTAGAGAGCAATTTTTATTGCTTGCACCGATGACAACTTACTTGGAGGATCTTACTCAATCCATAGGTAGGTATGGTGGACTCTTATGGCAAAACTGGTTTAAGGGTATTTGGAAGCACAAGTAGTATCTCTACTTGGTGCAATGAATTTGGCTAGCATGAGGGGGAAAGGCAAGCTCAACATGCTGGAGGATCCAAGACAATATAATTTATCTCAGATGTAAGAAAACATAACCCATTACGTTGTCTTCCTTGTCCAACGTCAACTCTTTAGCATGTCATATTTTAATGAGTGCTCACAATCATAAAAGATGTCCAAGATAGTATATTATATGTGAAGACCTCTCTTTCTTTATTACTTCCTATTAATTGCAACGATGACCAAAACTATGTTTGTCAACCCTCAACAACTTTTATTCATCATACTTTTTCTATGTGAGCTCATTACTCTCCATAAGACTCACATGATCTCTTTGTTTCTTTTTATTTCTTTCTCTTTTCTTTTATTCCTTAGGATCATGGAAAAATAATCAAGCCCTTGACTCAACACTAATCTTTATTATATAGCTCACGGACTCGATTACATAGAAGGATAATAAAGCAAAACTCACACTAGATCATACTAAGAACTTTTATTCTACTAGATCAAGATATTACCAAAAGGATCGAACTAAGAAAAACGGTAAAGATAAAAGTGATGGTGATACGATACCGGGGCACTCCCCCAAGCTTGGCAGTTGCCAAGTGGAGTGACCATACCAGATACTCAATTCTTCTTTGTTGGTGGAGACGGTGGTGATTTTTTTGATGATGTAGGCTTCTTCCTTGATTTGCGTTTGAGGACAAAATTTTGGTCCCTTATGTCCTCGATCTCCTGTTCCAGGCTTAGTATCTTTTTGCATAGTTCCTGCTTGTTTTCCCGCAAGAGGCGAAAAGGGATGAACTCAATCTTAGGTTTCTTTACTCTATCCGGGAGGCTTGACTTTTTGAACTCCACATGCATGTCCCCTGGTTGAGGTAGTGGGACTTCATCTTCATCTGAGCTCGTCTCCTCCTTTCCCTTGGGTTCATAGTCTTCTTCTTCTTCTGTAGTCCAACCACAATGCTCCACATCCCCATAGACCTTAGGGTCTGCAAGGTAATCAGCCACATAGCTTTCTCCTTCTGAATCCTGGGATGACATGTTGCTCTGTCTGCAGCAGGACAGCTCAAAACAAAGGCAAGAGATTTTTGCGTGATACGGGAGTCAAAACCCCCGGGAGATTATATAATGAATTTTTACCGACCAAAATACGTGTCCTGTAAGAAAATGGAGTCCGGAAAGCGCACGAGGTGCCCACGAGGTAGGGGGCGCGCCCAGTAAGGTAGGGCGCGCCCTCCACCCTCGTGGAGGCCTCATGTCCTTCCCGGACTGCTTCTTATTTTTCTATTTTTTCTAAATATTCCAAAATGAAGAAATATTGCCTTAAAAACTGTTTTGGAGTCAGTTTACTTACCGTACCACATACCTATTCCTTTTCGGAGTCTGAAACGTTCCGAAAGTGTCCCTTATGTATTCCTCCGGGGTTACGGTTTCAATAACATTGGTTTCAACATTTATGGGATTACCTGAGATATAATGTTTAATTCTTTGACCGTTCACCACCTTCGGATTTGTGCCTTTGAAGTTGTTGATTTTTATGGCACCGGAACGATAGACCTCCTCGATAACGTAAGGACCTTCCCATTTAGAGAGAAGTTTTCCTGCAAAAAATCTTAAACGAGAGTTGTATAGCAATACATAATCACCTACATTAAACTCACGCTTTTGTATCCTTTTATCATGCCATCTTTTAACTTTTTCTTTAAACAACTTGGCATTTTCGATTAGGCTTGGGTTCTCCATTCATCAAGTGAGCTAATATCAAATAACCTCTTCTCACCGGCAAGTTTAAAATCATAATTAGAGTTCTTTAATAGCCCAATAAGCCTTGTGTTCTAGTTCGAGAGGTAAGTGACATGCTTTTCCATAGACCATTTTATACGGAGACATACCCATAGGATTTTTATATGCAGTTCTATAGGCCCATAATGCATCATCAAGTTTCTTGGACCAATTCTTTCTAGACCTATTGACAGTCTTTTGCAAAATTAATTTGAGTTCTCTATTACTCAATTCTACTTGACCACTAGACTGAGGGTGATAAGGAGATGCAATTCTATGATTAACATCATATTTAGCAAGCATTTTACGGAAAGCACCATGAATAAAATGTGAACCACCATCAGTCATTAAATATCTAGGGACTCCAAATCTTGGAAAAATAACTTCTTTAAGCATTTAATAGAAGTGTTATGATCAGCACTACTAGTTGGAATAGCTTCTACCCACTTAGTAACGTAATCAACAACAACTAAAATATGTGTATACCATTAGAGGAAGGAAACGGTCCCATATAATCAAGCCCCAAACATCAAATGGTTCAATAACAAGTGAATAATTCATAGGCATTTCTTGACGTCTACTAATATTACCAATTCTTTGACATTCATCACAAGATAAGACAAAACTTACGGGCATCCTTGAAGAGAGTAGGCCAATAAAAACCAGATTGCAATACCTTATGTGCAGTTCTATCTCCAGCATGGTGTCCTCCATAAGCTTCGGAGTGACACTTGCGTAGGATCTGTTCCTGTTCATGCTCAGGTACACAACTAATAACACCATCTACTCCTTCTTTATAAAGATGTGGGTCATCCCAAAAGTAATGCCTCAAATCATAGAAGAACTTTTTCTTTTGCTGGTATGTGAAACTAGGTGGTATAAACTTAGCAACAATGTAATTAGCATAATCAGCATACCATGGAGCAGTATGAGAAGCATTTATGACATTTAATTGCTCATCAGGAAAGCTATCATCAATAGGTAGTGGGTCATCAAGCACATTTTCTAACCTAGACAAGTTGTCTGCAACGGGGTTCTCAGCTCCCTTTCTATCAACAATATGTAAGTCAAATTCTTGTAGCAAGAGAACCCATCTAATAAGTCTAGGTTTAGCATCTTTCTTTTCCATAAGATATTTAATAGCAGCATGATCAGTGTGAATAGTTACTTTTAGATCTGTCTCTCTTTGTCTGAACTTATCACAAGCAAATACAACTGCTAAGAATTCTTTTTCAGTAGTAGCATAATTTCTTTGAGCATTGTCTAGGGTTTTACTAGCATATTGAATAACATTTAATTTCTTATCAACTCTTTGCCCTAGAACAGCACCTACAGCATAATCACTAGCATCACACATAATTTCAAAGGGTAAATTCCAATCAGGTGGCTGAACAATAGGTGCAGAGATCAATGCTTTCTTAAGTATTTCAAATGCTTCTACACAATCATCATCAAAGACAAATGGTATATCTTTTTGTAATAAATTAGTCAGAGGCCAGAGAAATTTTGAGAAGTCCTTAATGAACCTCCTATAAAACCCGATGACCAAGGAAACTTCTTATACCTTTGATGTCCTTGGGGACATGGCATCTTTTCAATAGCATCAACCTTGGCTTTATCAACTTCAATACCATCTTTCAGAAACTTTATGCCCCAAGACAATACCTTCATTAACCATAAGGTGTGTAACATCCCAAATTTTCAATTTGGAATGTTATACATAGATCATTCTTGCATATCATATTTTATTCATTTCGTCTCGTGATCCTCGAAATCCTAAGCAACTCAAGGACCCTTGGAGAGAGTTGGGGATTTCCCAGATTTCATATTTGATTTTTATCAAATATTGAAACAAGGACTTTTGGTTTTAATTATTTTTCTCTCCGAAAAATATTTCATATTAAAATATATGAGAGGAGATAATATGACTTCTCCAAAATAATTGAAATATTGGAGGAAAAATATTAAAATCAAATATTTGATTTTATTTGGATTTTATTTGCATTAGAAAAATTGCACGTTTTCAAAATTGCATTTTAGGGCCAAGAAAATGTTCATCTCGTTCTAAATATTTTATTTAGACGAGAAAATTTGTTTTGGCATTTTTAGATTTTTATTTTATTTTCTAGGATTTTTCTTAGTTTCGGCGGAAATATATTTAAAAAAAGGTTTCGGACCAGCTGGGCCGAAGCCCAGCCGGCCCGTCCCGGCCGTCTCCCTCGCGCGCGCCGCCGTGCGTAGCTCGGACGCCGAGGGGAGTCCGAGCCGGACTCCTCCCCGGGCGCCCCCTCGCCCAAGCAAGCCGCCGCCGCCCCCTTTAAAGGCCGCCGCCGAGCCCCGCCACCACCACCACCCCGCCGCCCCGCAGCCCGCTCCCGAGCCGCGCCCGCGCCGCCTGCCGCGAGCCGCCGCCGCCGCTCGCTGCCCCGCGCCGCCGCCGCCGCTGCCCCCCGCGAGCCCTGCTGCCCCGCGCCCGAGCCGCCTCGCCGGAGCCACGCCGGAGGTACCTCCCCCGTTCAGTTTTTTTAAAACCAATCCGGTTTTTTTAGAAAAACCCTAGACTTTTTTTCGGTTCGCTGGTTTTTTTCCGCGTTTTTCTTTTTCGCGGACGTTCGTCCGGACGTTCGTTTTAACGAACGGTTTTCGCCCGTTAGTTACAGACAACGAACGCTCGTTCGTTAGCCTGTTCGTCAGTTTCTTTTATCGGATTATTCCGCGATTATTTCTGATCGCGATTTCTGATCCGATTTTCGTTCTAGTTTATCTTTTCGCTCGTTATCGGAATCAGGCGATTCAAGCGCCTAGATCTTCGTCTCGAGACCTTCTTTCCGCTTAACCAACTTGCACAAGTTTTTGCTACTGTAAAATTTGACCTAGGTCCAGATTAGTAAACGGATCTTGTTTCTTTTTCCGTTTGAGTTTCGTTGCTCCGTTTGATTTGATTCTTTTTGTAAACCGGAGTTCTTAAGTTGAACTTTCTGGTTAGATCTTCTTATTTGAGATTTACCCGTGTTTCTTAGCTTGATTGCTTATGTAAGTTATTGTTTGTTTACGATAGAATTCCCGGAGTGCGAAGCGTGTTATTTGGAGTCTCTAGGTTACGCGGATCGTCAGCAAGGCAAGTAACACTTTGATCATATCCCTTTATCACCCAGTTTTTATGCATTAGTTCCAATCCTCAAACATTGCATGGTTAGGATGTCATTAACATGTGGGTTGGGAAGTAGTTGATGAGGTAGAACCTATTACCCTGTTACATTCAAACCCTTGGGAGTTACTTCTACGCGTTGCTTATATTGCTATGCTATGCTCGTAGACGTGGTTTGGGTGAGTGAAATCCATGACAGATGTGAGTTTGTTAATTAATGGTTCAACTTAAGGTGGCAACTTAATCAAACATCTGGGTGGATTGAGGCACCTGGAGTACCCAGTGTTGTCTGTATTTTTTTGGAAATCCCGGAGTAACCGTGTGATCTTCCTATGGACCGCCACCCAGGCTCAAAGGGAACTGAGATGATTCATGCTAGAAACTTCCGTGTGCAGCCACAAGCTATTAATGGGCTCTAGCATAAGTTGAAGTAAAGTTACGTGAAGCTCTTGAAAGAGGGTGGATCAGCAGGTAGTGGTTTGTAGGTTTGTATGGTCTGCCCGGGAGTAGAAGAGTTAATGTTTCTGAAGGACTGTGTCTCGGTCATCCGTTTCTCAAACACCTGTAGTGGCGAGAAATCCAACGGAGGAGATCGGTTCTTGTGGGAAAAGTGGCGGCAAACCTCTGCAGAGTGTATAAAACTAATCCATGGGTTAGCCGTGTCCCCCCGGTTATGGACAAATCTTGAGTATCTAGTACTTGGAGTATCTTAAGTATCTCATCACTCTAAAAATAATATTGTTGGGTTGTTAATCACCTTAATTGGGATTGAGTTGAGGAAACCTTTCTCAATGATGTTCACTATACCATGAATAGTTAAATTAAAATCTATTCCTTTGTTGTAGGGAAAAATTGGCTTTCGCAAAAACTATAACCATAGAGCTTTCCACCAGCCAAATATGCATGTAGTGATAGCATTATTCTGTTCTTGCTCTACTGTGTTATTTTGCAAGCATATTCCATGTGCTGACCCGTTTCGGCTGCAACGTATTATGTTGGAGACTTTTCAAACAAGGAGTAAGGTTCGTTAGGTCGTTGCCGTGCAGCTCAGCTATGCGTTGGAGTTGATGGACTCACTTTATCTTCCAAGCCTTCTGTTGTTATCGTATTAGATGGCCTTAAGCCATATTTATTGTAATAAGTTCTCTTTGGAGACATTCGATGTAATAAGTGTGTGATTGCTACTCTGTTATAAATCCTCGAGTACTGTGTGTGTCAGCATTACCGATCCAGGGATGACACTGAAGCACAGAGACTTGACCGTTTGAGGTCGGGTCGCTACAAGATGGTATCAGAGCACACGCTGAGTGTAGGACACGACCACTAAGCTAAAGCCATAGATCACTATTCTCTTCTCATTTCTGACTCCTCTCCATTTTCTACTCTTTAGGATGGCGGACGCAAGGAACAAGTTTGCACAACCGGATGAAGAAGCACCTTTTGGACGACACTTGAAGGAAGTCACTAGGTACCTGAACATAGGAATACCAAGCTTCACCGGGACCTACAACGCCACTTTACCAGAAGAGGAGCGATGGATGATTCAAGTTCAAGTTCCAGGAAGGACCTTCATGCCAGTCACTAAACCTATAGAGTTTTCCTTCGACGCACCAACCTGGAGTTTAGGAAAGAGTATGGCAGCTCACATCACCATGGGACGCATTGGAGAAGTATATCACAAGGATCTTAAGGACACTATCTACCAGATATGTGGGCGCCGAGACGAGCAATGGGAGATGATCAGCACCAGGAAGGATAGATCAATTGCAGCTTTCATCCAGGAGTTAAACCAGCACATTCGACGTCAGGAGAATCAGATGTGCCAGACATGATAGATTTGAAGAAGGCGAAGACAAGGATCATCGAGCTGGAAGAAGAACTTAAGTCTACACGCGATGGATATGAGGAGGAAATTGCGACACTACTGGAGAAGAATGACGACCTGATTAAGAAGATCAATATTCATGGGAGACCCCACCAGTAGAAGAAGATGAAGAACCCAAGGAGATTCGCCCGGAGGACTACATCATCATCGACGACACCGACTCTGACCTTAGCGATGATGACTTTGAAGACGAAGCTGGAGCAGATATCATGGAGTCTGCAACCGAGGAATATTTTTAGTAGACCACCACATATCAGTAGTAGTATTCCACCATGTAAATAAAGTAGTCCGAGCACTTTTGCGATAGTTAGATCGATTGTATGCCTTGCTTGATTGATTGAGTGAAATGTTTGTGTTTGTCTCATGTGCATATGGGTAGTGCTTTCTCATTAGACCTCATTCTATTCTAATCTCTCCCCTCTAAACCCATCAGATGCCTCCGAGACGTGACCCCGGATTTGCTTTCCCACCGGAGCTCACTCAGTTGATCCAGCAGCAGAATACCCTGATGCAGTTGTTAGTTCAGAACCAAGGCAACAACAACAACAACAATCCACCACCACCACCAGTTGACAACTTAGCCCGTTTTCTGAGGTTGCAGCCGCCGGTGTTTTCCAGTAGCACCGAGCCTATAGTAGCAGATGATTGGCTCCGCAGGATTGGAAGGGAGTTAACCACTGCAGGATGTACTGATGCTGAGAAGGTGCGTTTTGCCGCACATCAGTTGGATGGACCAGCAGCCTCATGGTGGGAGAATTACACTGTCACCTACCCTATAGCCACGGTGACATGGGACCAGTTTCAGCAAGCTTTCCGTACAGCCCATGTCTCAACTGGAGCTATGAGTATGAAGAAGCGTGAGTTTCGCAACTTACGCCAGGGGAACCGTACTGTGGCTCAGTACGCGGATGAGTTTAGCAAGTTATCTCGCTATGCCCCTGATGATGTGGCCACAGATGCCGCAAAGCAGGAGAAGTTTATGGAAGGGCTGAATGATGAGATGAGCATGCAGTTGATGGTGGCAACATTCACCAACTACCAGGAGTTGGTAGATAAGGCTCTTATGATTGAAGGGAAACAGCAGCAGATTGAGAGCCGTAAGAGGAAGTATGGACAAGGGAGGTACAGCAGAGGCGATCGAGTCTATGGGGAAAGTGCGCAAACCTCTGCAGAGTGTATAAACTAATCATGGTTAGCCGTGTCCCCATTATGGACAATCTTGAGTATCTAGTACTTGGAGTATCTTAAGTATCTCGTCACCCTAAAAATAATATTGTTGGGTTGTTAATCACCTTAATTGGGATTGAGTTGGAGGAACCTTCTCAATGATGTTTCAACTACCATGATAGTTAAATTAAAATCGATTCCTTTGTTGTAGGGAAAAATTGGCTTTTCGCAAAACGATAACCATAGTGCTTTCCACCAGCCAAATATGCATGTAGTGATAGCATTATTCCGTTCCTGCTCTATTGTGTTATTTTTCCAGCATATTCCATGTGCTGACCCGTTTTCGGGCTGCAACGTATTATGTTGCAGACTTTTCAGACGAGGAGTAAGGTTCGTTAGGTCGTTGCCGTGCAGCTCAGCTCTGCCATTGGAGATGATGGACTCACTTTATCTTCCAAGCCTTCCGCTGTTATCGTATTAGATGGCCTTAAGCCATATTTATTGTAATAAGTTCTCTTTGGAGACATTCGATGTAATAAGTGTGTGATTTCTACCCTGTTATAAATCCTCGAGTACTGTGTGTGTCAGCATTACTGATCCAGGGATGACACTGAAGCACAGAGACTTGACCGTTTGAGGTCGGGCACTACAAGATGGGATCAGAGCACACGCTGAGTGTAGGACACGACCACTAAGCTAAAGCCATAGATCACTATTCTCTTCTCACTTCTGACTTCTCTCCATTTTCTACTCTTTAGGATGGCGGACGCAAGGAACAAATTTGCACAACCGGATGAAGAAGCACCTTTTGGACGACACCTGAAGGAAGTCACTAGGTACCTGAACATAGGAATACCAAGCTTCACCGGGACCTACAACGCCACTTTGCCGAAAGAGGAGCGATGGATGAGTCAAGTTCAAGTTCCAGGAAGGACCTTCATGCCAGTCACTAAACCTATAGAGTTTTCCTTCGACGCACCAACTTGGAGTTTAGGAAAGAGTATGGCAGCTCACATCACCATGGGACGCATTGGAGAAGTATATCACAAGGATCTTAAGGACACTATCTACCAGATATGTGGGCGCCGAGACGAGCAATGGGAGATGATCAGTACCAAGAAGGATAGATCAATTGCAGCTTTCATCTAGGAGTTAAACGAGCACATTCGACGTCGGGAGAATCAGATGTGCTCAGACATGATAGATTTGAAGAAGGCAATGACTAGAATCGCGGAACTGGAGGAAGAACTCAAGGCTACACGTGAAGATTATGAAGAGGAAATCACCGTACTAGTGGAGAAGAATGATGACCTAATTAAGAAGATCGAAATATTCATGGGAGACCCCACACCAGTAGAAGAAGATGAAGAACCCAAGGAGATTCACCCGGAGGACTACATCATCATCGACGACACCGACTTCGACCTTAGCGATGATGACTTTGAAGAGGAAGCTGGAGCAGATATCATGGAGTCTTCAAGTCAGGAATATTTTTAGTAGACCACCATATCAGTAGTAGTATTCCACCATGTAAATAAAGTAGTCCGAGCACTTTTGCGATAGTTAGATCGATTGTATGCCTTGCTTGATTGATTGATTGAAATGTTTGTGTTTGTCTCATGTGCATATGGGTAGTGCTTTCTCATTATACCTCATTCTATTCTAATCTCTCCCCTCTAAACCCATCAGATGCCTCCGAGACGTGACCCTCGATTTGCTTTCCCACCCGAGCTCACACAGTTGATCTAGCAGCAGAATACCCTGATGCAGTTGTTAGTTCAGAACCAAGGCAACAACAACAACAACAATCCACCACCAGTTGACAACTTAGCCCGTTTTCTGAGGTTGCAGCCGCCGGTGTTTTCCAGTAGCACCGAGCCTATAGTAGCAGATGATTGGCTCCGCTGGATTGGAAGGGAGTTAACCACTCCAGGATGTACTGATTCTGAAAAGGTGCGTTTTTCCGCACATCAGTTGGATGAACCAGCAGCATCATGGTGGGAGAATTACACTGTCACCTACCCTATAGCCACGGTGACATGGGACCAGTTTTAGCAAGCTTTCCGTACAGCCCATGTCTCAACTGGAGCAATGAGTATGAAGAAGCATGAGTTTTGCAACCTACGCCAGGGGAACCGTACTGTGGCTCGGTACGCGGATGAGTTTAGCAAGTTATCTCGCCATGCCCCTGATGATGTGGCCACAGATGCTGCAAAGCAGGAGAAGTTTATGGAAGGGCTGACTGATGAGATGAGAATGCAGTTGATGGTGGCAACATTCACCAACTACCAAGAGTTGGTAGATAAGGCTCTTATGATTAAAGGGAAGCAGCAGCAGATTGAGAGCCGTAAGAGGAAGTATGGAAAAGGGAGGTATAGCTCAGGAGCTCAGCAGAATCCTCGCCTAACCCCGAACTCGGGAGGACTTGTTCATAACCATGGAGGCCACACCCATAATGGAGGGAGTAACCATAATCATACTGGGCCTAGGAATGGGAATGGAGCAAGCAACAATCAGAACCGCCCAAATCCAGCCACACCAACCAAGAGGGACCTAAGCCACGTTACTTGTTTCAAGTGCGGGAAGATAGGACACTATGCCACGGAGTGCCCTGAAGGGAAGAATGGAAACGGAAACGGAAACGGGAGCGCTGGGAAGAAGCCCAACCCATTCAACAAAGGACAAGTTTTTGGTTAATGTGGAGGAGGTTGAAGAGTAGCCAGATGCGGTTATAGGTAAGTTTTTGGTTAAGTCATTTACCGCTCTTGTTCTTTTTGATACTGGTGCATCGTATTCATACATATCAAGGGAATTCGTGGATAAGTTTAAACTGCTGACTCAAACCCTTAGGACCCCTCTATTAGTAAGTTCACCTGGAGCAGAGTATATGGCTAGTCGATGGTGCGATCAGATACCCTTAACCATTGGCAACGATGTTTTACCATCCAACCTAATTATCTTGGAGTCACAAGGGTTGGATGTGATATTAGGTATGGACTGGATGTCAAGGTACGGAGGAAAATTGACTGTGTTAGTAAGTCAATTTGTCTCACCACCCCTGAGGGAAAAAGGATCAAGTATATATCTAGGCATGCGTCAAGAAGTAGCCAAGTAAATACCGTCATGGGAGTTGTTCAGGAGGAAGTGCCTGTAGTAAAGGATTATCCAGATGTTTTTCCAGAGGAGTTACCAGGCATGCCACCGGATCGAGATATCGAGTTTTTGATAGAGTTATTACCAGGCACAGTGCCAATATCCAAGAGACCGTATAGGATGCCAGCGAATGATCTGGAGGAGATTAAGAAACAGATCAAGTACTTATTGGAGAAAGGTTATATTCGACGGAGTTCATCACCATGGGGAGCTCCAGTGCTATTAGTTGAAAAGAAGGATAAATCCCTATGAATGGTTGTTGATTATCGGGCATTGAATGAAGTGACGATTAAGAACAAGTACCCAATGCCGATGATCAATGATCTGTTTGACCAGCTGCAAGGAGCTAAGGTGTTTTCGAAGATCGATCTACGATCAGGATATCATCAGTTAAAGATACGAGAGAAGGATATACCCAAGACAGCCTTCACCACACGGTACGGGTTATACGAGTATACGGTCATGTCGTTTGCACTGACTAATGCCCCTGCCTATTTCATGAGCATGATGAACAAGGTGTTCATGGAGTATTTGGATAAGTTTGTTGTGGTGTTCATTGATGATATAATGGTATATTCAAAGGATGAAGAGGAACACAAGCAGCATTTGCGATTAGTTCTCGAGAAACTCAGGGAACATCGGTTATATGCCAAGTTCAGCAAATGCAAGTTTTGGTTGAAGGAAGTCGGATTCCTTGGACATGTTATATCAGGAGAAGGTATAGTAGTAGATCCCACCAAGGTTTAGTCGGTCACTGAATGGTTGGCACCCACTTCAGTTAGCGAGATCCACAGTTTTCTTGGACTCGCAGGATACTATCGGAGATACATTGAGAATTTTTCCAAGATTGTGAAGCCCATGATAGAATTATTGAAGAAGGATACCAAGTTTAAATGGACGGAAGATTGTGAGGCAAGTTTCTAGGAGCTGAAGAAACGTTTGACTACAGCCCCAGTGCTGACACTGCCGGATATAGCAAGGATATTCAAGTGTATTGCGACGCCTCTCACTTAGGACTTGGAAGTGTGCTTATGCAGGATGGAAGAGTTGTTTCGTATGCCTCGCGACAACTAAAACCACACGAGTTGAATTATGCCATTCATGATTTGGAGCTAGCAGCCGTGGTTCATGCTTTGAAGACTTGGAGACATTACCTTATTGGAAATCATTGTGATGTGTATATGGATCATAAGAGTTTGAAGTACATTTTCACCCAGAAGGAGCTGAACCTTAGGCAGAGAAGATGGTTGGAGCTTATAAAGGATTATGACATGAAGCTACATTATCATCCAGGAAAGGCCAATGTCATAGCAGACGCCTTGAGCCGGAAGAGCTATGCTAATACCCTAATAAGCACGGGATTGCCGAAGGAGTTAGCAGAGGATCTCCGGGAACTACGTTTGGAGATTGTTCCTAGAGGTTTTGTTGCAACAATGGAGGTGCAGTCTACATTGTTGGGAAAGATTCGAGAAGCTCAGAAGGATGACAAAGAGATTGCCGAGATAAAGGAGAAAATGAGCGAAGGAAAGGCCAAAGGTTTTCGTTAGGATGAGCATGACACCTTATGGTTTGAGGACCGTGTTTATGTGCCCAATAACGTAGAGATTAGGAAATTAATAATTCAGCAGGCACATGACTCACCATACTCGATACACCCCGGGAACACCAAGATGTATTTGGATTTAAAGGAACATTTCTGGTGGACAGAGATGAAGAAGGATATCGCCGAGTATGTGGTCGTATGTGATGTATGTCAGAGAGTGAAGGCAGAGCATCAAAAGCCAGCATGATTGCTACAGCCTATGCCGATACCCGAATGGAAGTGGGATAAACTTGGCATGGATTTTATCACCGGATTACCCAGGACCAAATTAGGATACGATTCTATATGGGTAGTAGTTGACCGTTTAACCAAAGTGGCACACTTTATCACAGTGAAAACAACTTATACTAGTGCAAAGTTGGCTAAGATATATATGACTAGGATCGTATGTCTGCATGGAGTTCCGAGGACCATCGTATCGGATAGAGGGACACAGTTTACCTCAAAGTTTTGGCATCAACTGCACCAGACCTTGGGAACCAGATTGGAGTTCAGTAATAATTTCACCCGTAGAGAGATGGACAGACCGAGAGAGTTAACCAGATTCTGGAGGACATGTTGACAGCCTGTGCGCTAAATTATGGATCTAGTTGGGATGACAATCTTCCTTACATAGATTTCTCATACAACAATAGTTACCAAGCTAGTCTGAAGATGGCACCGTTCGAAGCTCTGTATGGCTGAAGGTGCAGAACGCCATTGATGTGGGATGAAGTTGGAGACCGACAGATGTTTGGACCATACTTGATCAAAGAGTGAGGAGAAGGTTAAACTGATCCGGGATAGACTGAAGATAGCCCAGTCCAGGCAGAAGAGTTATGCAGATTCAAAACGCAAGGAGGTAACCTATGAAATTGGAGATAGAGCATATTTGCGAGTATCACCTTTGCGGGGAGTGAAACGCTTTGGAGTTAAGGGAAAGTTAGCCCTGAGATTTGTAGGACCATATCGTATTTTGTAACGGATGGGAGAAGTTGCATACAAGTTGGAGTTACCTGAAGGACTGTCAGGAGTTCACGATGTGTTTCACGTTTGCTAGTTGAAGAAGTGCCATGTTGAGATGGCCGACATACCACTAAGAGATAATGTACCCTTGGAGGTGATTCAGTTGGACAATGACTTGACTTATGAAGAGAAGCCAGTCAAGATTTTGGAGTTTGCCAGTCGAGTAACCCGCAGGAAGGTTATTAAGTTTTGCAAGGTTCAGTGGAGCCACCATACCAAGGACGAAGCCACGTGGAAACGAGAGGATGATCTCCGCAAGGACAACCCACACCTATTTTCTAGCCAACCCGAATCTCGAGGGCGAGATTCATCTTAAGGGGGGTACGTTTGTAACATCCCAAATTTTCAATTTGGAATGTTATACATAGATCATTCTTGCATATCATATTTTATTGCATTTCGTCTCGTGATCCTCGAAATCCTAAGCAACTCAACGACCCTTGGAGAGAGTTGGGGATTTCCTAGATTTCATATTTGATTTTTATCAAATATTGAAACTAGGATTTTTGGTTTTAATTATTTTTCTCTTCGAAAATATTTCATATTAAAATATATGAGAGGAGATAATATGACTTCTCCAAAATAAGAAATATTGGAGGAAAATATTAAAATCAAACATTTGATTTTATTTGGATTTTATTTGCATTAGAAAAATTGCATGTTTTCAAAATTGCATTTTAGGGCCAAGAAAATGTTCATCTTGTTCTAAATATTTTATTTAGACAGAGAACATTTGTTTTGGCATTTTTAGATTTTTACTTTATTTTTTCTAGGATTTTTCTTAGTTTCGGCAGAAATATTTTTTTAAAAAAAAGGTTTCCGGACCCAGCTGGGCCGAAGCCCAGCCGGCCCGTCCGGCTCCCTCGCGCGCGCGCCGCCGTGCGTAGCTCGGACGCCGAGGGGAGTCCGAGCCGGACTCCTCCCGGGCGCCCCCTCGCCCAAGCAAGCCGCCGCCCCCCCCTTTAAAGCCGCCGCCGAGCCCCCCACCACCACCCGCCGCCCTCGCGCCCCGCGCGCCCGCCCGAGCCGCCGCTCGCCGCCCCGCCGCGAGCCGCCGCCGCCGCCCGCGCGCCGAGCCCCTCGCCGGAGCCACGCCGGAGGTACCTCGCCGCCGTTCATTTTTTTAAAACCAATCCGGTTTTTTTAGAAAACCCTAGCCTGTTTTTTTCGGTTCGCTGGTTTTTTTTCCGGTTTTTCTTTTTTGCGGACGTTCGTTTTAACGAACGGTTTTCGCCCGTTAGTTACAAACGAACGCTCGTTCGTTAGCCTGTTCGTCAGTTTCCTTTTATCGGATTATTCCGCGATTATTTCTGATCGCGATTTCTGATCCGATTTTCGTTCTAGTTTATCTTTTCGCTCGTTAGTCGGAATCAGGCGATTCAAGCGCCTAGATCTTCGTCTCGAGACCCTCTTTCCGCTTAACCAACTTGCACAAGTTTTTGCTACTGTAAAATTTGACCTAGGTCCAGATTAGTAAACGGATCTTGTTTCTTTCGCCGTTTGAGTTTCGTTGCTCCGTTTGATTTGATTCTTTTTGCAAACCGGAGTTCTTAAGTTGAACTTTCTGGTTAGATCTTCTTATTTGAGATTTACCCGTGTTTCTTAGCTTGATTGCTTATGTATGCTATTGTTTGTTTGCGATAGAATTCCCGGAGTGTGAAGCGTGTTATTTGGAGTCCTCTAGGTTACGCGGATCGTCAGCAAGGCAAGTAACACTTTGATCATATCCCTTTATCACCCAGTTTTTATGCATTAGTTCCAATCCTCAAACATTGCATGGTTAGGATGTATAACATGTGGGTTGGGAAGTAGTTGATGAGGTAGAACCTATTACCTGTTACATTCAAACCCTTGGGAGTTACTTCTACGCGTTGCTTATATTGCTATGCTATGCTCGTAGACGTGGTTTGGGTGAGTGAAATCCATGACAGATGTGAGATTGTTAATTAATGGTTCAACTTAAGGTGGCAACTTAAATACACATCTGGGTGGATTGAGGCACCTGGAGTACCCAGTGTTGCCTATATTTTTGGAAATCCCGGAGTACCCGTGTGATCTTCCTATGGACCGCCACCCAGGCTCAAAGGGAACTGAGATTATTCATGCTAGAAACTTCCGTGTGCAGCCACAAGCTATTATGGGCTCTAGCATAGTTGAGTAAGTTACGTGAAGCTCTTGAAGAGTGGATCAGCAGGTAGTGGGTTTGTAGGTTTGGTATGGTCTGCCCGGAGTAGAGAGTTAATGTTTCTGAAAGACTGTGTCTCGGTCATCCGTTTCTCAAACACCCTGTAGTGCGAGAAAACCAACGGAGGAGATCGAGTCTTGTGGGGAAAAGTGCGCAAACCTCTGCAGAGTGTATAAACTAATCATGGTTAGCCGTGTCCCCGGTTATGGACAATCTTGAGTATCTAGTACTTGGAGTATCTTAAGTATCTCATCACCCTAAAAATAATATTGTTGGGTTGTTAATCACCTTAATTGGGATTGAGTTGGAGGAACCTTCTCAATGATGTTTCAACTACCATGATAGTTAAATTAAAATCTATTCCTTTGTTGTAGGGAAAAATTGGCTTTTCGCAAAACTATAACCATAGAGCTTTCCACCAGCCAAATATGCATGTAGTGATAGCATTATTTGTTCTTGCTCTACTGTGTTATTTTGCCAGCATATTCCATGTGCTGACCCGTTTTCGGGCTGCAACGTATTATGTTGCAGACTTTTCAGACGAGGAGTAAGGTTCGTTAGGTCGTTGCCGTGCAGCTCAGCTATGCCATTGGAGTTGATGGACTCACTTTATCTTCCAAGCCTTCCGCTGTTATCGTATTAGATGGCCTTAAGCCATATTTATTGTAATAAGTTCTCTTTGAGACATTCGATGTAATAAGTGTGTGATTGCTACTCTGTTATAAATCCTCGAGTACTGTGTGTGTCAGCATTACCGATCCAGGGATGACACTGAAGCACAGAGACTTGACCGTTTGAGGTCGGGTCGCTACAAGAGGTGAGCACTTACTTCCACGTATTCAATATTGCCAGATTAGTTCTT
>NC_053025.1:453326775-453400074 GCF_003073215.2 Triticum urartu | reverse complement strand
GGAAAAGAGAGAAGAGAAGGTTAGAGGAAGAATTTGGGCACGGGGATAATTTTCGCGGACTCAGAAAAATGTGCACGGTCCGGGAAAATAGAAAAGGTCAAGTTTGCAAGATTAAATTCAAATTCCTTTGAATTTAATTCAAAAGGTTTGAACTAGGACAGGTTTTTTTCAAAGTGCCCAAAAATGTTGAGAAATTAGGTGGAGCTCCGGAAAATGATGAAAGGACATGTGGCAAAGTTAGAGGCCAAGAGTTGAAATAATAAAAGGCATTGGGATTTTTGCAAGTGTGTTAAGGTAATTCCACATAATTGGAATAATTACTATAGCTCTCTAAATATCGAGAGGATAAGTTGTAAAGAGAATCACCATGTGAATTCCCTCGATTTAAATGGACCGAAGATCCATGCAATTTATTTAGTTGAGTTAAGAAAAGAAATTGACATGATGGCATGATGACATGATGCAATGCACATGATGCAAAGATGAAAGTGATGAACCAAACAAATCACACGATGAAACCCGGAAACCCTAGAAGGCAACTGAAGCTTCGGTCTTGGGGCGTTACAACACTCCACCACTACGAGAGGATCTCTTCCCGAGATCTAGAATGGCACCGGAGGGAAAACGGGAGAGAAAGAGAAAAGGTAAAACTAAGTTGCTACTTTGACAAACGAGTGAAACCAAAGAACCTTGAAAAGGTTAAGCCATTCGAGAAAAGAATGCAACGGAGATGAACAAAGTTGAAAACACTCCGTTAGAAAAGAGGAACAAGGAAGAACAAATTCGGGCAGCACTCCGATTGAAAATTGATACAAGGCTCGATAAGATGAAAATAACTTGAGCAGAGGACCTGACACTCTGGTTAAAAGGATAAACATGAAAAGAACACGATCCTGACAAAACAAGAAGATTGGTTGAAGAGAGGAACATCACAAAGCCTCCGGAAGGAAGAAATAGAAGATAGATCGTCACCATAAGAGATCGGAGAAAGAAATGACAACTCTCGCAAATAGAATTGAAAGAGCATGCCTACGAAGAAAAAGTTGAACGGAGTTGTTGGAAAACCAACAATGAAAAGAGTAAGCTTGATATGGTCTTATGGAATACATCTCAAATTATGAGGTGAAATACTGCCACTCACGGAATAGATTTGATTGGATTGATATGACAAGGAGACGAGAAGTATCTCACCGGGAGGACAAAAGAAGAACTTGGATCATTTATGAGCACCATAAATAGCAACAATCCTTAGGGAAGGCTTTAGGTGAAACATGACACAAGATAGCTCCAACTAGTTGGTTGATGGATTTAAAATACCTCATTCTTAATAACATGTGAATCATGAAATATCAGCTCAAATTATCAAGAATGGCATAATACCACCTCCAATGATAAGGTAGAAAGAATTGCACTCCGGATGCAAGATGAAGAATGCTTGAGCTCCTTAGAAAAGAATCTTGATGAATACTTCGAGAAGGAATATAAATCCTTGATGAACCATCATGTAGAACCTTCATGAAGAACTCCGGTAAACAAAAAGAATAACGAAAATAAAGAGAAGTTGGAAACACAAGGTGAAACCTTGTAATTATTTAGATGGATCTCCGTGATAACTAGAGGTTGGAACTCCGGGAAAGAAAGACGAGCACTTGAAACCAAGAATTTAATCATCATAAACAAACTCCGGAAGAAAAGATTAACATAAGGATGAAACAAGAATAAGAATTACGTTATGCGTATCCATCACCAATTTAAATTGATGACAATTAACGAATTTGGCATATTACTTATTCTCGTAGAAAAGATTAAGATAGATATCACGCCAACTTGAGAATGCCTTCAATGAAACACCGGTGGAATCGAAACAACAAATGAATTGATAAGATAACGAAAGAAGAGGAATCTTGCACGAACCACCGTAAGAATTAAAATGACCGAAAGGAAGATAAAGGAACACCGACTAGAATTATGAAATGAACGAGGATACTTGAGAGAATTTAGATACAAGTGAAAGAAGGGATCACGAACTGATTAGAGAATATTGAATGATGCACCGGTAAGATTTAGAGAAAGAGAGCTGAAAGCTGAGAATGAAGAAAAGAAAAAAAACCTGAAATGATGGACTCCGGATAATCAAACTGAGAATACTCTTGAATTGCTCCGGATAGGTGAAAAGAATTCCCACAATCGCAAATAATTATGAGAGGATGGCAACAAGCTAGAATCACGAATCTTGAAGAGAATGGAGCAAGATTTAAGAGAAACTTTTCTTCGGTCTTCAAAATCTGAGAATGACGACGAGAAACACCACCATGAATTGTTGAGGCACTCCGGAATGAAGAATGGAAAGGTTGAGCCAACGATGAAAAGAATGTGGACGATCTTGGAGAAAAACATATGACAGATGATGAATCATTCTTACGTCAAACTTTAAAAGAATTTGAGGGTAGCTCCGGGAAAATAAGAAGAGTCAGGTAAGATCCCGGGAAAAGACCTGTGGGTTAGGGCCCACTCAAAAGATACACCGTTGAATGATTTAAAAGAGAGAAAGCACCGGTTAAATTAAATGGCTTGAATGAGATAACATCCTCAAAATAGCTTGAACGGATTAAGAGTGGAAACACGAATCTTCGAGATATCTTGAGCACTCCGGAACAATAGAATAGCGAGCGTGGAATGATTATGAGGTGCACCAGCATGAGAGGGTATTTGAAACGAGGAAAAGGATATGATCCACAAAGCTTGAATTGGTCCCACCGGAGAAGAAAGAGAATGAATAATGATGAACTTGAGGTTTCGTTAGGATCTTCATGAGAATCACCGGATAAGAATATTGAAGGAAAAGAATGGAGAGACTTCACATGAATAAAATGGATACTTGATTCAGAAATCTGAGTTCTTGAAGGAAAAGGGTTGGTGGGCGGGAAAAACAAAGGCAACTTGGAGACGGATGAAACAAACACCGTTGAGAAGAACTGATAATTGATCTTGCGAATGTTGAAGTGATCGGATCCACTTGAGGAGAGACACACCGGTTGACAAGAAATTGAAATGACAAACACGAAGATCGAGATGGCTTAGTATTCACATAGAGGTATGAGAACACCGCTTAGGAAAAATATGGAATCAACACTTGACATTGAAGTAACTCGAATACCACAACTGAAAACAAAACAAAGGATTGCCTTGCAGAATAAGCCGGAACAAACATATGATAGAGATTTCGTCCGAAGTTTTTGTGGTGGGGCCTACACGGGCTCGATCGTACAACACCATCATGTACAAGGCAGTGCACATGACATATGAAGCGTCCCCGAGTCGGCATAGCCAAGGACTCTTTAAGACACAACGAGACCACTGTAAAACCAACCGTGAATAGGCAGACCACTAGACGTCAAACCCCAATTTCATATCATATATCCATCGGAAAGATATCCTAAGAGCTACTTGAATTCCCACTTATAAACTCCCGAAATTTTCCAGTTATGCAATCAGGTGTTGGGGATACAGGGGAAGCATAATATATCACCCAAAACTAGCAAATCCTACATCCAGCTGTATCCATCCTTCAACACATAACCAAGAAACCTTCGGAAATCGTCTACCTCAACCTTCAAAAAGCATCCGTTATACGAGTTATGGCAATACTCCCGAACTCCCGCCCCCGTACTGGGTGGCGTCGAGGTTATCTCACCAACAACTGCATAAAAGAGATTTTCGATGTCGGCGAAACTAAACTCAGGTATTCCAGAACTGCAACGATAAAATTGTGACGACAACACCTCGGAGCTCAACTCCCCGGGACACTGCCACAACCCCTAAATGTCAGGAGGCACCAAGAACAATGTTCTCGTCACAAAACCATCGGAACGATTCCAAGATACCCGCGTGATCCTAAAAAAATTTAGTGAAATTTGAGAAGAGAAGAGTCAAAACTCTACGTCAGGAGGCCTTACCAGAGCGACGAAGGGACTGAGGAGTAAAAAGAATTCCTAACTCTCCGATATATATAATCCTAAATGACTCAAGACATTTTTCTAGACTCAACAACGCCAGCTATTCAATCAAGCAGGGGGATCCTAAGGTCGGGGAAGGCTCTGATACCAACTTGTAACGCCATCGATGCGGCTATATCTCCCATGTGTCGAAGCACGACTTAGAGGCATAACCGCATTGAAAGCAATGTCGCAAGTGAGGTAATCTTCACACAACCCATGTAATACATAAGGGAAAAGATACATAGTTGGCTTACAATCGCCACTTCACACAATTACATGAATAAAGTAATACAACATCCAAATACAATCAAGGTCCGACTACGGAACCAAAATAAAAGAAGAACCCCAAATGCGACAAGGTCCCCGATCGACCCCAACTGGGCTCCACTACTGATCAACTTAGAACGAAACAACAACAAAGGACAAGATCTTCATCGAGCTCCTCCTTGAGCTTGGTTGCGTCATCGCACGGACTCATCGGCACCTGCAAGCTGGTTTTGGAAGTATCTGTGAGTCACGGGGACTCAGCAATCTCACACCCTCGCGATCAAGACTATTTAAGCTTATGGGTAAGGTAAAGGTATGAGGTGGAGCTGCAGCAAGCGACTAGCATATATGGTGGCTAACATACGCAAATGAGAGCGAGAAGAGAAGGCAAAGCACGGTCGAAAACTATGATATCAATAAGTGATCCTAGAACAACCTACGTCAAGCATTACTCCAACACCGTGTTCACTTCCCGGACTCCGTCGAGAAGAGACCATCACGGCTACACACGCGGTTGATGTATTTTAATTAAGGTCATCTTCAGGTTTTCTACAACCGGACATTAACAAATTCCCATCTGCCCATAACCGCGGGCACGGCTTTCGAAAGTTCAAATCCCTGCAGGGGTGTCCCAACTTAGCCCATCACAAGCTCACACGGTCAACGAAGGATATTCCTTCTAGCGGGAAGACCCGATCAGACTCGGAATCCCGGTTACAAGACATTTCGACAAGGTAAAACAAGACCAGCAAAGCCACCCGAATGTGCCGACAAATCCCGATAGGAGCTGCACACATCTCATTCTCAGGGCACACTCAGATGAGACTAGCTACGAGTAAAACCAACCCTCAAGTTTCCCCGAGGTGGCCCCGCAGGCAGCTCAGTTCGGACCAACACTCAGTAGAGCACTGGCCCGGGGGGGGGGGGTTAAAATAAAGATGACCCTTGAGTCTGCAGAACCCAAGGGAAAGAAAAGTCTAGGTGGCGAATGGTAAAACCAATGTTGGGCCATGCTGGAGGAGTTTTATTCAAGGCGAACTGTCAAGGGGTTCCCATTATAACCCAACCGCGTAAGGAACGCAAAATCCGGGAACATAACACCGATATGACGGAAACTAGGGCGGCAAGAGTGGAACAAAACACCAGACATAAGGCCGAGCCTTCCACCCTTTACCAAGTATATAGATGCATTAATTAAATAAAAGGTATTGTGATATCCCAAACAAATAATCATGTTCCAACAAGGAATAACATAGCCATGTTCCAACAAGGAACAAACTTCATCTTCACCTGCAACTAACAACGCTATAAGAGGGGCTGAGCAAAGCGGTAATATAGCCAATCAATGGTTTGCTAGGACAAGGTGGGTTAGAGGCTTGGTTCAACAATATAGGAGGCATGATAAGCAAGTGGTAGGTATCGCAGCATAGGCATAGCAAAAGAGCGAGCAACTAGCAAGCAAAGATAGAAGTGATTTCGAGGGTATGGTCATCTTGCCTGAAATCCCGCAAGGAAGAAGAACGAGTCCATGAAGAAGACAAACAGACGTAGCCAATGGATCCTCACAAACACGACGTTACCGGATCTAACCCGAAGAAGCAACACCGGAAAGAAGCAAACAACATAGTAAACAACCACCAGATAATCATGGCTTGATGCACAATCAAGTATGATGCATGTCCGGTTTAATGAAGCATGGCATGGCAAAGTGCACAAACAATACTACAAATTAAGTGGAGCTCAAAATGCATTCAAGTTATTTAGTTTGATCTCGTTTATGTACCCAACAATATTAAATGTTGATTAACATGGCAAGGGGTGAATCATGAGTGAAAACATAGTTAGGCATTTTAAATGAGGCCGGAAACATCGAACAAAAATTCCGGTATATCCTCATGTGCATTAGCAATTTAAAGCAAACAACAATTTTAAACATCTTAATGTTGTTAACATGATGCGGATGACATGTTCAAGTTTATGCAATTTTTAAGAAAATGTTGACATGATAAGATATGAGGCATTTGTCATCGTGGCGGAAACGAAGGGGGTGCCACGGCAACAATTCCGAAAATGATGCCCCGGCAACATAACGGTTCCGGTAGCTCATGGAGATATCGGTGCAAAGGAAGTGTGACGGGAGCGTGCAAAAGATGGTGGGGTGATCTCGGTTACCGGGTTCCCACGGGTCGACGACGGTGACAAGGCAAAAGGGGGGCAACATGCACCGACAATTCGAGCACGGAGCAAGCATGAGCATCTCATACATCACACATGCATTCGTTCATGGGCAGTCGTCTCGGGGTTATACCTTCGAAGCGTGCGTTATCGGAGCGGTTCGAGTTCGATGCGGTGTAGGGGAAGTAGACGTTTTCGGGACGTTCGTAGTGGAAGTAGTCGTTCTCGCATGCTCTAGGGTCGATGGTAGAGGTTCTCGCGATCTCGGCGACGGTAGTGGTACATGTTTATCGTTGCGCGAGTTTCGGTAGATGTTCGGGGTCACGGCGAGGAACTTGATGCATTGTTGAACTTGGCGTCCGAGGAATCCCGCGTAGTCGTACACGAGTCATAGTCGAACTTGACGGTTCCGTTACATGGTTCTTCGGAGACGATAGTTGTTCTCGGTTCATAGACGAACTTGACGGATCCGAGGGCTCCGGCCATCGGGGTACTTGATGCAACACTGAGTAGTCGTACATTTTGAAGAGGAACTTGGTGTATCCAAAATGAGCAACGCAAAACCCTTTGTTCAGCGGTGGTCGCACTTGGCAAAATCCATGAAGGCGTCCTTGGGCGTTCCTGGTTGTCGCGTCTTGGCAAAATGAAGGGGACATTGGCGTCCATGCAACCGGCAGCGGAGGTGCACGAAACCAGCGGTAGAGGGCAAGCTGCAGCCATGGCTCTCAATCGGCAACGACGGCAGGGGAGGACGCCTACAAATCGCGGGTGAAGCTTGGGCGTGGAAGGAGGGAGGCGAGGCAGAGCAGCAGCGTAAGGTGCAGCGAAGTCATGGGGCGTGGGACTTGGACGCTGGCTGCAGAGAAGCTCGGGGTAGGGGAAGCAGTCACCATGGGGTCCAGGAGGAGCTCTACTCCCCTCTGGCATTGCAGGCTGCTGGTGGAGGAGACACGCGGCGAGGTGGCTCCTGGTCACCATAGAGGAAGCAGAGGACGACACTCGTCAGAGACGGGGAGGCGGCAGCGAGGCGGCGACACGGGGGCTTGCTGGACGGGCGTGAGGAAGGAGACACGCTTAGGAGTTCCTCTCCGTGGAGCGAGATGGGGCGCGAGCGCCATGGCCCGAGAGAGAGGCTGCAGGGGAGAGGAGAGCATCTTCGGCGCTCGGGGTCGAACTCACACGCGAGGGGAGAGGGTGAGGGCTCCTCAAGCAGAGGGGCCGAGGGAGATGGGGATGGAGCGGTCCTGGGAATCGAGAGGGAGATCGAGGAGAGGGAAAGAACTGGATCAGGCATTGGAGGATGAGAGGGAGAGGAGTGGGATCGAGGGAGATGAGGGAGTCGGGCTCCCTGGCGGCGCGAGAGAGAGATCGAGGAGAGTGAGGGAGAGGACGAGGTGAGGTTGGTCGGGCCTAGGGGTAGAGAAGCTGGTGGGGCGGCTGGGCCTTGGGCCACTGGTGCGGTTAGCCTAGGTGCAGATGGGTCGCGGGGATAGTGAGCGAGCTGGGCAGGTTGCAGCTGGGCTGGGAGGCCCAGCCGGCTCTTCTCTCTCTCTCCCATCTCCTTCTCTTTACAAAAAAACAAAGAAATAAGAGAAGGGAAAAGAGAGAAGAGAAGGTTAGAGGAAGAATTTGGGCACGGGGATAATTTTCGCGGACTCAGAAAAATGTGCACGGTCCGGGAAAAATGAAAAGGTCAAGTTTGAATGATTAAATTCAAATTCCTTTGAATTTAATTCAAAAGGTTTGAACTAGGACAGGTTTTTTTCAAAGTGCCCAAAAATGTTGAGAAATTAGGTGGAGCTCCGGAAAATGATGAAAGGACATGTGGCAAAGTTAGAGGCCAAGAGTTGAAATAATAAAAGGCATTGGGATTTTTGCAAGTGTGTTAAGGTAATTCCACATAATTGGAATAATTACTATAGCTCTCTAAATATCGAGAGGATAAGTTGTAAAGAGAATCACCATGTGAATTCCCTCGATTTAAATGGACCGAAGATCCATGCAATTTATTTAGTTGAGTTAAGAAAAGAAATTGACATGATGGCATGATGACATGATGCAATGCACATGATGCAAAGATGAAAGCGATGAACCAAACAAATCACATGATGAAACCTGGAAACCCTGGAAGGCAACTGAAGCTTCAGTCTTGGGGCGTTACACTGTGGGAGGATGGTGTGATCTGGATCTGAGGATCCCCATCTCTTTAAATAGACGATTTACTCACATGGTTAGGGTGGCAAGTGTAAAAATGCCCCGACTTCTCGCATTCGCTCAACATGTGGAGGATAGCCATTATTAGGCACAGAAGCCAAGGAGTCCAACATTCATGGGAAGCCGAACACTACTCGACAGGTATTCGGAATTTGGAGAAGAACCCGCCTTGCAATGCCGAAGACAATCTGCGCGCCGGACTCATCGTCATTGAAGCTTGGTTCAGGGGCTACCGAGGGAGTCCTGGATTAGGGGGTCCTCAAACAGCCAGACTATATCCTTCAGCCGGACTGTTGGATTATGAAGATACAAGATTGAAGACTTCGTCCCGTGTCCGAGTGGGACTCTCCTTTGCGTGGAAGGCAAGCTTGGCAATTCAGATATGTAGATCTCCTCCCTTGTAACCGACTCTGTGTAACCCTAGCCCCCTCCGGTGTCTATATAAACCGGAGGGTTTAGTCCGTAGGACAACAACAATCATAATCATAGGCTAGCTTCTAGGGTTTAGCCTCTATGATCTCGTGGTAGATCAACTCTTGTAATACTCATATCATCAAGATCAATCAAGCAGGAAGTAGGGTATTACCTCCATCGAGAGGGCCCGAACCTGGGTAAACATTGTGTCCCCTGCCTCCTGTTACCATCCGCCTTAGACACACAGTTTGGGACCCCCAACCCGAGATCCGCAGGTTTTGACACCGACACTTACCAGCATGTCATACTTTGGTTCGGCGGTATTGTTGGATGAAGCGGCCCGGACCGACATTACGCATACGCTTACGCGAGACTAGTTCTACCGAGGTGCTTTGCACACAGGTGGCTGGCGGGTGTGAGTTTCTCCAACTTTAGTTGAAGTGAGTGTGGCTACGCCCGGTCCTTGAGAAGGTTAAAACAACACTAACTTGACAAACTATCATTGTGGTTTTGATACGTAGGTAAGAACGGTTCTTGCTCAGCACATAGCAACCACGTAAAACTTGCAACAACAAAGTAGAGGACGTCTAACTTGTTTTTACAGGGCATGTTGTGATGTGATATGGTCAAGACATGATGCTATATTTTGTTGTATGAGATGATCATGTTTTGTAACCGAGTTATCGGCAACTGGCAGGAGCCATATGGTTGTCGCTTATTGTGTGCTATGCAATCGCCCTGTAATTGCTTTACTTTATCACTAAGCAGTAGTGATAGTTGTAGAAGCAATAGTTGGCGAGACGACAACGATACTACGATGGATATCAAGGTGTTGCGCCGGTGACAATGGTGATCAAGACGGTGCTTCGGAGATGGAGATCACAAGCACAAGATGATGATGGCCATATCATATCACTTATATTGATTGCATGTGATGTTTATCTTTTATGCATCTTATTTTGCTTAGATCGACGGTAGCATTATAAGATGATCTCTCACTAAATTTCAATGTACAAGTGTTCTCCCTGAGTATGCACCGTTGCGAAAGTTCGTCGTGCCGAGACACAACATGATGATCGGGTGTGATAAGCTCTACATTCACATACAACGGGTGCAAGCCAGTTTTGCACAAGTAGAATACTCAGGTTAAACTTGACGAGCCTAGCATATGCAGATATGGCCTCGGAACACTGGAGACCGAAAGGTTGAGCATGAATCATATAGAGGATATGATCAACATATTGATGTTCACCATTGAAAACTACTCCATCTCACGTGATGATCGGACATGGTTTAGTTGATATGGATCATGTGATCACTTAGATGATTAGAGGGATGTCTATCTAAGTGGGAGTTCTTTAATAATTTGATTAACTGAACCTTAATTTATCATGAACTTAGTACCCGATAGTATTTTGCATATCTATGTTATTGTAGATAGATGGCCCGTGTTGTTGTTCTGTTGAATTTTAATGCGTTCCTTGAGAAAGCAAAGTTGAAAGATGATCGTAGCAATTACACGGACTGGGTCCGTAACATGAGGATTATCCTCATTGTTGCACATAAGAATTACGTCCTGAAAGCACCGCTAAGTGCCAAACCTGCTGCAGGAGCAAGACTAGATGTTATGAACGTCTGGCAGAGCAAAGCTGATGACTACTCGATAGTTCAGTGTGCCATGCTTTAGGGCTTAGAACCGGGACTTCAACGACGTTTTGAACGTCATGGAGCATATGAGATGTTCCAGGAGTTGAAGTTAATATTTCAAGCAAATGCCCGGATTGAGAGATATGAAGTCTCCAATAAGTTCTACAGCTGCAAGATGGAGGAGAATAGTTCTGTCAGTGAACATATACTCAGAATGTCTGGGTACCATTACCACTTGACTCAACTGGGAGTTAATCTTCCTATTGATAGTGTCATTGACAGAGTTCTTCAATCACTGCCACCAAGCTACAAGAGCTTCATGATGAACTATAACATGCAAGGGATGAATAAAACAATTCCCGAGCTCTTCGCAATGCTAAAGGCTGCGGAGGTAGAAATCAAGAAGGAGCATCAAGTGTTGATGGTTAACAAGACCACCAGTTTCAAGGAAAAGGGTAAAGGGAAGAAGAAAGGGACCTTCAAGAAGAACGGCAAACAAGTTGCTGCTCAAGAGAAGAAACCCAAGTCTGGAGCTAAGCCCGAGACTGAGTGCTTCTACTGCAAACAGACTGGTCACTGGAAGCGGAACTGCCCCAAGTATTTGGCGGATAAGAAGGATGGCAAGGTGAACAAAGGTATATGTGATATACATGTTATTGATGTGTACCTTATTAATTCTCGTAGTAGTGCCTGGGGATTTGATACTGGTTCTGTTGCTAATATTTTCAACTCGAAACTGGGACTACGGATTAAGCGAAGATTGGAAAAGGACGAGGTGACGATGTGCGTGGGAAATGGTTCCAAAGTCGATGTGATCGCAGTCGGGACGCTCCCTCTGGATCTACCTTCGGGATTAGTATTAGACCTGAATAATTGTTATTTGGTGCTAGCATTAAGCATGAACATTATATCTAGATCTTGTTTGATGCGAGACGGTTATTCATTTAAATCAGAGAATAATGGTTGTTCTATTTATATGAGTAATATCTTTTATGGTCATGCACCCTTAAAAGAGTTCTATTCTTTTGGAATATCGATAGTGGAGATACACATATTCATAGTATTGAAGCTAAAATTTGCAGAGTTGATAATGATAGTGCATCTTATTCGTGGCACTGCCATTTAGGTCATATTGGTATAAAGCGCATGAAGAAACTCCATTCTGATGGGCTTTTGGAATCACTTGGTACTTGCGAACCATGCCTCATGGGCAAGATGACTAAAACGCCGTTCTCCGGAACTATGGAGGGAGCAACAGATTTGTTGGAAATCATACATACTGATGTATGTGGTCCGATGAATATTGAGGCTCGCTGCGGGTATCGTTATTTTCTCACCTTCACAGATGATTTGAGCAGATATGGGTATATATACTTGATGAAACATAAGTCTGAAACATTTGAAAAGTTCAAAGAATTTCAAAGTGAAGTGGAAAATCATCGTAACAAGAAAATAAAGTTTCTACGTTCTGATCGTGGAGGAGAATATTTGAGTTACGAGTTTGGTCTTCATTTGAAACAATGCGGAATAATTTCGCAACTCACACCACCCGGAACACAACATCGTAATGGTGTGTCCGAACGTCATAATCGTACTTTACTAGATATGGTGCGATCTATGATGTCTCTTATTGATTTACCGCTATCGTTTTGGGGTTATGCTTTAGAGACGGCTGCATTCACATTAAATAGGGCACCATCTAAATCTGTTGAGACAACTCCTTATGAACTATGGTTTGGCAAGAAACCAAAGTTGTCGTTTCTTAAAGTTTGGGGCTGCGATGCTTTTGTGAAAAATCTTCAAACTGATAAGCTCGAACCCAAATTGGGGAAATGTGTCTTCATAGGATACCCAAAAGAGACAGTTGGGTACACCTTCTATCACAAATCCGAAGGCAAGACTTTTGTTGCTAAGAATGGGTCCTTTCTAGAGAAGGAGTTTCTCTCGAAAGAAGTGAGTGGGAGGAAAGTAGAACTTGATGTGGTAACTGTACCTGCTCCCTTATTGGAAAGTAGTTCATCATAGAAACCAGTTTCTGTGACACCTACACGAACTAGTGAGGAAACTAATGATGATGATCATGAAACTTCAGATCAAGTTACTACCGAACCTCGTAGGTCAACCAGAGTAAGATCCACACTAGAGTAGTACGGTAATCCTGTTCTGGAAGTCATGTTACTAGACCATGACGAACCTACGAACTATGAGGAAGCGATGATGAGCCCAGATTCCGCAAAATGGCTTGAGGCCATGAAATCTAAGATAGGATCCATGTATGAGAACAAAGTGTGGACTTTGGTTGACTTGCCCGATGATCGGCAAGCCATCGAGAATAAATGTATCTTCAAGAAGAAGATAGACGCTGATGGTAATGTTACTGTCTACAAAGCTCGACTTGTTGCGAAAGGTTTTCGACAAGTTCAAGGAGTTGACTACGATGAGACCTTCTCACCCGTAGCGATGCTTAAGTCCGTCCGAATCATGTTAGCTATTGCCGCATTTTATGATTATGAAATTTGGCAAATGGATGAAAAGACTGCATTCCTAAATGGATTTCTGGAAGAAGAGTTGTATATGATGCAACCTGAAGGTTTTATCGATCCAAAGGGTGCTAACAAATTGTGCAAGATCCAGCGATCCATTTATGGACTGGTGCAAGCCTGTTGGAGTTGGAATAAATGTTTTGATAGTGTGATCAAAGCATATGTTTTTTTACAGACTTTTGGAGAAGCCTGTATTAACAAGAAAGTGAGTGGGAGCTCTGTAGCATTTCTAATATTATATGTGGATGACATATTGTTAACTGGAAATGATATAGAATTTCTGGATATAATAAAAGTATACTTGAATAAGAGTTTTTCAATGAAAGACCTCGGTGAAGCTGCTTACATATTGGGCATCAAGATCTATAGAGATAGATCAATATGCTTAATTGGACTTTCACAAAGCACATACCTTGACAAAGTTTTAAAGAAGTTCAAAATGGATCAGGCAAAGAAAGGATTCTTGCCTATGTTACAAGGTGTGAAGTTGAGTAAGACTCAATGCCCGACTACTGCAGAAGATAGAGAGAAAATGAAAGATGTTCCCTATGCTTCAGCCATAGGCTCTATCATGTATGCAATGATGTGTACCAGACCTGATGTGTGCCTTGCTATTAGTTTAGCAGGGAGGTACCAAAGTAATCCAGGAGTGGATCACTGGACAACGGTCAAGAACATCCTGAAATACCTGAAAAGGACTAAGGATATGTTTCTCGTTTATGGAGGTGACAAACAGCTCATCGTAAATGGTTATGTTGATGCAAGCTTTGACACTGATCCGGATAATGGTCTAGTTTATGAAGGAGTCTAGATGAAGGAGTTCATATCCGATCTAGGTGTCATACCTAGTGCATCGGGTCCCATGAAAATCTTTTGTGACAATACTGGTGCAATTGCCTTGGCAAAGGAATCCAGATTTCACAAGAGAACCAAGCACATCAAGAGACACTTCAATTCCATCCGCGATCAAGTCCAGGTGGGGGACATAGAGATTTGCAAGATACATACGGATCTGAATGTTGCAGACCCGTTGACTAAGCCTCTCTCACGAGCAAAACATGATCACCACCAAGACTCAATGGGTATTAGAATCATTACTATGTAATCTAGATTATTGACTCTAGTGCAAGTGGGAGACTGAAGGAAATATTCCCTAGAGGCAATAATAAAGTTATTATTTATTTCCTCATATCATGATAAATGTTTATTATTCATGCTAGAATTGTATTAAACCGGAAACATGATACATGTGTGAATACATAGACAAACAGATTGTCACTAGTATGCCTCTACTTGACTAGCTCATTGATCAAAGATGGGTATGTTTCCTAACCATAGACATGAGTTGTCATTTGATAAATGGGATCACATCATTAGGAGAATGATGTGATTGACTTGACCCATTTCGTCAGCTTAGCACTTGATCATTTTAGTTTACTGCTATTGCTTTCTTCATGACTTATACATATTCCTATGACTATGAGATTATGTAAGTCCTGATTACCGGAGGAACACTTTATGTGCTACCAAATGTCACAACGTAACTGGGTGATTATAAAGGTGCTCTATAGGTGTCTCCAATGGTACTTGTTGAGTTGACATAGATCAAGATTAGGATTTGTCACTCCGATTGTCGGAGAGGTATCTTTGGGCCCACTCGGTAATGCACATCACTATAAGCCTTGCCAGCACTGTAACTAATGAGTTAGTTGCGGTATGATGCATTAAAGAACGAGTAAAGAGACTTGCCGGTAATGAGATTGAACTAGGTATTGAGATACCGACGATCGAATCTCGGGCAAGTAACATACCGATGACAAAGGGAACAACGTATGCTGTTATGCGGTTTGACCGATAAAGATCTTCGTAGAATATGTGGGAGCCAATATGAACATCTAGGTTCCACTATTGGTTATTGACCGGAGACGTGTCTCGGTCATGTCTACATAGTTCTCGAACCCGTAGGGTCCGCACGCTTAAAGTTCAGTGATGATCGGTATTATGAGTTTTTGTGTTTTGATGTACCGAAGGTAGTTCGGAGTCCCGGATATGAGCACGGACATGACGAGGAGTCTCGAAATGGTCGAGACATAGAGATCGATATATTGGATGCCTATATTCGGACACCAAAAGTGTTCCAGGTGATTTCGGAGAAAACCGTAGTGCCGGAGGGTTACCGGAACCCCCCGGGAGAAATAATGGGCCTTATGGGCTGAAAGTGCATTATATCGACTAGAGGGGGGTGAATAGGCGATTTTTATGAAAGTCTTCAAAACGTGGAAGTTTCGAAGACAAACGATAGAAATAGACCTATTACCATGCAGCGGAAGGTAGACTACACTAGGCAAACCATAGTCATGTATTCAATGAAGTGAAAGCACAATGACCTATAGCAGCTAGGTAGTTAGGATCAGGTAGGAAGATATTATGAAGCCAAACAGAACACGCAGTCACTCAGTGAAGACAAAAGATAGTGCAATCGTACAATGACTTCACAAGGACCAACAGTAAGTAAAGGGAAAGGAAGGATGAAACCAGTGACTCGTTGAAGACAATGATTTGTTAGACCAGTTCCAGTTGCTGTGACAACTGTACGTCTGGTTAGGGCGGCTAGGTATTTGAACCTGAGGACACACAGTTCCGGACACCTAGTCCTGAACACGCAGCTCAGGACACCCGGTCCTCACCGTATTCCCCTTGAGCTAAGGTCACACAGACCTCGCCCAATCACTTTGGTAAGTCTTCAAGGTAGACTCCCAAACCTTCACAGACTTCGTTCACCGGCGATCCACAATGACTCTTGGATGCTCAGAACGCGATGCCTAACTGGCTGGAGGATTCACAGTCCTCAAGTGTAATAAGTCTTCAGATCACACAAACAGGAAGACTTAAGTGATGCCTAACACTCTTTGGCTCTGGGTGGTTAGGGCTTTATCCTCGCAAGGAATTCTCTCTCAACGGCTTCAAGGTGGGTTGCTCTCAAACGACAAAAGCCGTATTCTAACTGTGAGCAGCCAACCATTTATGGTTGTAGGGGGTGGGCTATTTATAGCCACTTGGCAACCCGACCTGATTTGTCCGAAATGACCTTGGATCACTAAGGAACTGACACGTGTTCCAACGGTCAAATTTCAAACACACATGGCAACTTTACTTGGGCTACAAGCAAAGCTGACTTGTCCGACTCTGGACAAGATTCGCTCTCATAGTCTTCACTCGAAGACATAGGTTTTGTTTAAGCATCACTGCAGTCATTCTGACTGGTTCTCTTGGACACCACTTAACAGTACGGTGGTTCCTATGACTCAACAAGGAAGAAAAAGAACTACGAAAGATCTAAGTCTTCGAGCTCCATAGGCTTCATGTGATGTCTTCTCTTGTCATAGTCTTCAATGTGAATATCTTCACATACCACCTTTAACATCAATGTCTTCAGACATTTTTAGGGGTCATCTCTGGTAGGAAAACCGAATCAATGAGGGACTTCTACCTGTGTTATCCTGCAATTCTCACAAACACATTAGTCCCTCAACTAGGTTTGTCATCAATACTCCAAAACCAACTAGGGGTGGGACTAGATGCACTTACAATCTCCCCCTTTTTGGTCATTGATGACAAACTAGTTGAAGTTTTCAACGGGGAATATAATGTGAAATTGTAAAGGATAAGGAATTGTCTTCATAAGTTGCAAGGGC
This sequence comes from Triticum urartu, assembly GCF_003073215.2. Classification (NCBI taxonomy): domain Eukaryota; kingdom Viridiplantae; phylum Streptophyta; class Magnoliopsida; order Poales; family Poaceae; genus Triticum; species Triticum urartu. The sequence goes on along the minus strand of NC_053025.1, from coordinate 453,383,121 downwards.
TCCCCCTGAAGATGTGCATATGAGTAATTTGCTTTTGGAATGCAAATGCACATGGCAGGTTGTACTTGTGGAGATCCTCTTCAACTTAGGATGACAATTCATTATGCATGTGAAGGTATGTGAAGATAATGACATGCATAATGGAAAATGGACGTCTGCAAAATGATCTAAGTGCGGAATTTATCGTCGCACATGCGGAATTTATCATCGCATCACAAAGTAGCAAATAAGTAACAGATGACCATCGAGTTTAAGTGTTACAACTCAAAGAACCAAATGTATCAAAACGAGAGTTGTAAACACTAGGCAAAATATAAAGCAACCGCCCATATGGACCCGCTTGAAGACTATCGAACTCATATGCTTCTCTCCCTTTTGTCAGTAAGGACCAAAAAGGTTTGAAGACATAGAGCATCTACTCGTTCCCATGAAGAGTAGGTGAAGCAGCAGGGTCGTCGGTGGTGTTCGGCGGTGCAGAAGAACTTGGAGCAGTGTCGAAGCGTGCTGAAGGAGGGGGTGGTGAAGTAGCACCGTCTTCGTCCTCGATCACTCGGGCATTCATAGTTGCCGCACAGGAAGAGAACTCAGAGTCTTCAAGAGATGGAGTTCATCGCAGCACTGCCCTTCGGGGAGGTGTGGAGTCAAACTTGAAGCGTTCAGAGAAGCCATCCTCTTGAAGATCATCTTCAGAGCACATAAGCGTCAGCCCTTTCCATGTGCGTCGAGAGGTTTCATGGGCAACAAAGGCATTCTTGGTGGCAAGATTGCGAATGCGGTTAACATCCACCAAGAGGCTTTGCATTTGGCGCTTCAGCCAGTCATGATGCCTATCCTGTTTCTGATGAAGAGCCACCAGAAGCTCTCGGTCGTTGAGAACACGAGATCGCTTCTTGGGTCGTTGGGTAATAGTGCTTTCGGTAGCTTCAGTAAGGGCACGATGAGGTGCATGTGTAGTTCCAGCCAGAGGATAAACACGAGTGACTGCTTCAACTCCTTCAATGTTCTGAGAGAAACTTTGATGCTCCGCATTCTGAGCACTAAGAGGCTCCTTGGCAGGCTCAGGATAAATGACTTCAACAAACATATCCACATCAGGCAGAAAGATCCGATGATTGCGTGCAGATGGCTGATATGAGATAGTGGAGTGGAGTTTAATCAGCCGCATTATCCATGGAGCGTAGAACTTCAAGCCAAAAAGATCAGAGCCTGATGCAGCAAGTTGGCGGATGAAGAGGTCTTGTGCATTGAAGCATTTGCCATGAAGAATATAGAAGACCAAAGTCTTCATTGCACCTTCCAGCTTGGCATGTGGAGAATGCCCTTTGATGGGCCAGAGAGTTCGCCTTATGATGTGATAGATAGTCCTTGGCAGATACTCAAGGTCTTCAACAAAGAACTCCTTAGAATATGCAGCATCTTGTGGCAAGGGCTTCATCATACTGAGCATCTGACTCATGTTCAGTTCAGGCTTCTGAAAGATGTTCTCCATAGCTTCACTGTGAAGCTGACAGCCAGGTTCATAGAGATCTCTAGGAGTGGGCAGACCAGTGAGCTCAATGATATCAAAGGCTTTGGCTTCGTGATGAACATTTCCTGTCATCCACTCCAGGACCCAAGTCTTCGGATCTCTGTTGTAGCCACGGATGTGAAGTGTGGCATAAAATTGGAGCAGCAACTCTTTGTTCCAGTGCTCTTGGTCGGTGACAAAAGGCAACAGTCCAACCTCTTTGAAGCAATCCAGAGCTTCTTCCAGACAGGGCAGACCAGCTATTGCTTCGGTGTCAAGACGCTTATGTGGGAAGATGCGACCTTGATTGTACAGAATGCAGGAGTAATAGCTTCGCTGTGGATAGCTCCAGAACCGATCAGAAGATATTCGTTCCCTTGAGTAGGGGTTCTTGGAGCTGTTGAAGAAAGTGTTGTCTGCTTTGAAGCCGTTGACATTGAAGGATCCAGGTGCTGATGCAGGACCTGGAAACCTGGGCAACCTTGGAATTGGCTTCTGTACCTGAGGCCTGTGCTCAACATGATAGTCAAACTGAGGACCAGCAGCAGGCGCAGGAACAGGAGGAGTAGCATCATTTGCTTCACTGACTTCTGGCTCATTGGTTGGTGCAGGCTCAGCCATGACAACGTCATTGGCTTCATTTGTTTTGGTGGTGGCAGCCTCAAGATTCTCCTCGAGAACAGATTCTTGGTGAGATCGGGGTGTAGCAACTCTTGGGGTTTCTTCTTCATCGGCTGATGCAGCCAGAACATCTTCAGCCAGTTTGGCTTCGGATTCAGTCATAGAAGGAGTGGCATCTGGAAACACTTGACGTGCAAAAGATTGGTGAGGCACTTCTCCTTCTGGAATGTTGGAAGTAGGGACTTGAGACCTTGATCCTTTGCGAAGACTGCGGAATGCTGGCGACGCCTTTGGAGATGGCGTTGGCTGGGCCTCAAAGTCATCTTCTTATTCTTGCCGGGGTGGTGTGACTTGTGGTTGCTGTGGGTGATCAGCCCATGTTGTATCCTGAGCGATTGGCGTCAAGGACGACCAATGTTGATGAGTTCGCTGTGCGTAAGCACAGGCGAGGATACCTATTGGTGCTCGATCTGAGGAAGGACTACATTATCTTCAACATTTTCATGGTGACCAATGTCTTCAGCAGCGGTGGGATCAGCTGCTGGAATGTCTTCAGCTTCATAAGCCTCTATGGAAGCAGGCTCATGGACAGTCAGTTGGCGCTCTTGACGTTCAGCATCAGGGCGAACCATGGAGAGAGTTTCAACAATTAAGGGCTCTTTGGGAGCAGCCCGTTCCTTCTTGGTCTTCTGCTTCTTCTTGGAGGGAGCAGCATCAGAGGCTTCAGGATATTTCCTCTTTCTGGCTTCAGCCTCAGCAGTCCTCGTCTTCTTTAGTTCTGAAGCGGTAGACCTGGCTTTTGGCTTCGAGCCAGTCATGCTAGTTGGGAAGATAATGGGATCTTCTTCCTGCCTTGGTGCGTTGGGTTCGGCCACAGTGGGCTTCTTCTTCTTCCTAGTAGCCATCCTGGGATCAATGCCCGGACGCCCAAGGGCCTTGCGCTTCTCAGCCTCGTTGTAGCCTTGCACACACTTGTCAGCCAGGATCTTCATGTGCTCATGAGAACCCTGAGCTTCTGCACGTTTCTTGAGAAAGGCTTCTTTGAGCTCGTGCAGCATAATCTTGAAGTTCTTCACCTCTTGCATGCTGAGCGTGGCCATATGCTCCTTGAATTGAGTTTTCTCAAAGTCAATCTTCTGCTTCAGTTCAACAATGCACTGGGCGATAGCTGACTCTGAAGCAATGGCGCCATGGAAGGCGACACTGAGGCTAATTGGAAGTTGCAGATCTTCGAAGCTGAGGTTGGGCGTGTCAAACCACTCATCAATGAAGTTGTGGATGATTGCCACGTCAAAGAGAGGCAGGACATTGAAGATTTCTGCTTCTTCTTTGCTCTTGATCAGTTGCTCAAGAGCATCATCTGCCAGATCTTCATCACTTGACAGATCAAAGGCATCATTGCGCAGAATGGCAGCAGCAGTCAGTTCTTGGCTGGTGTGTGGCAGAGGCATCTTGACTCTCTGGGGCTTGGAGATGCGTGATAGATCTTCAGACTGCACACTGTCTTCAGGAGGTGCAGTAGCCAGTGGCTTCGCCCATGAAATTTTCGGTGGAGCAGCTGATCTTGAAGCCTTAGCCTTCTTTAGCTTCTGCGGTTTTGGAGTAGGGGTTGGGGCAATGACATTGGGTTCTGCATCACGTGTGCCGTCAGTACGGGGAGCAGAGGGACCAGGGTTGAAGTCTAGTCCCAAAGACTTCTTGTTCTGCTTCACTGAGTTCTTGGCAAACTGGAAGTTGCGCTTGAACAGATTGTCATCACGACACCATAGTAGTGACGATGAGTGTGCATCTGCAGGCTGTGGTCCATGGACCATGCAGGGATAGAAGCCTTGTTCAATGGCTTCAGCTCTGGACCTGTGTTGGGGATATTACTACTGGGCGTAAACCAGCCTATCTGGGCCGGGTTAACTTCGTCAGTAGTTAAGTAAGTTAAAGCCCAAGAAGACAGAGGAGGGCTCAAGGCCCATGGTCGGCTCAAGGCCTGCAGCCGTAAACCGACGTTAGTAGTTAACCTGTATTGTAAGTTAGGAATAAGAAGAGACCAAACCGGACACATCTATGAGCCGGTATTGGGACTCCGTAAGCCGACGAGAGTCACCCGTGTATATAAGGGGACGACCCGGCGGCGGTTCAAGGACAACAGACAACAACTCGAGACATAGGCGAAGCTTGTTTGCTCCCTAGTCATCGAAACCCCATCAATTCCATCACAACTAGACGTAGGCTTTTACCTTCATCGAAGGGGCCGAACTAGTATAAACTCTCTTGCGTCCTTGTGTCCGCTTTAACCCCTTCAAGCTAACCCGTCGCGATGGCTCCACGACTAAGTCCTTTCTCTAGGACATCTACCGTGACAAAACCACGACAGTTGGCGCCCACCGTGGGGCTATCCCATGATGGTTTCCGGTTTTTCGAGGGCCGCTTTGAAGGACTCGAGGGCTATGCTGTAGGCCAGATGACTAAGAGTCGTCGCGGCAAGCTCTACATCGACGACGCAGGCTTGGGCCCCGAGGCCGACTCAATTGAGTACGGGTATCGGGTCCCCTTTGGTAGCATTCACGTTTTCATTGGCAAGATCGGTGAACTGGGCCCTGAGCCGGACATCTGCACCGACCTCGTCGAGACGGCTCAGCGTGCGCAATCCGCCCGGGTTAAACCAGCCATGAAGCATGCCTTCGTGGGAGTCATCCATGGAGGAAGTTATGTGGACGGATCAGAATTTTGCTGGGCGACTGTCGTTTGTTCTGGTGACGAATCTTCGATCGAAGAAACCAAATCTCTTTATCAGCTACAAGATGGCTGGATTGGGAGCTGTTCCGATGGCGACAGTATTCCGTACCCCTCTGATCTGCCCAACCGGGTTGGAATATTCATGGCCGGAACACAAGCAGCGCTTCATTCTTCGACAGCTGCGGCAACGATCTCCGGTTCAGCAGCGGCGACGGCTGCCGGGGTAGGAGGCCCTGTGCGCCCGCCGGCTCAGGTTCTATCAGAACTATTTGATGCGTTGGCTGTGCTTATGGCGGAAGTTAATCGCCAGATCAGGACGTTCACAACACAGAGATTGCAAAGGTAAAGGAACAGATCACCCAGGCCAAGGCAGATCTGGCGGCTGAGGACACCAGGATGGCCGCAGAGCGGGCCGCTTTAGACGCACAGGCCTACAGGCTTATGTTGGACCAGAGCGCGTCGCATGAAGTCATGAGGAGGAAGCACCGATCCCGCTTACCTCCGGTTTTCGAGGCCAGAGACCTTTTCAACACTCCAGGACCAAGAGCCGGCAATCCGCTGGAGGGGAACCGGGCATAAGCCCCTGGGACCGGTGCACCGGTTCAGCCTCGTCAGATGGACCCGCCTCGTCAAAACACCGTTATACCTCAGGATGCTTTAACACCTCCGGGTCACTACTCCAACCCAATGGACAATCTTGTTGCCGCTGCTGCACGGCTGGAGGCCATTCCAATTGAAGGTGACTCGCCGCAGGCAGTAGAGACGCGACGGGTCAAGGAACTTCTGAGGACAGCTTTGGCCCAACAGGAAGCGTACTCGTACAGCCGCGACCGGATCCACTTGACCCCCCGTCCAAGCCGGAGCTATAGCAGACATATGGATGAACCAGCAGTGTCGAGTAATGAATAACATGGAGCACCCCGTGGCAACAACCCGACGGGTGGTGCTGATGACGCTCAGGAAGTGGTGAACCGGGCCCGAGCGCGCAGGGAGGCCGAGTTAGCCGCACATCATCAGGCTCGGCAGCTCACGCCGGTTCGTCCAACCATCTCGATCGAACCTGGTGTTACTTCTAGTTCTTTGGGGGTGCCTTGTCTTATCCCTGCTTTACGCAATGTGCGCCTGCCCAAGGATTTCAAGGGCCCGCGCAAGGTACCAAATTACACGGCGGATCAGCCTCCAGAGACATGGGTGGAGAGCTATGAGATGGCCATGGAGATGCTTGATGTGGATGACACGGCGTGTGTGAATACTTCACCATGATGCTTGAAGGAACGGCCCGTACTTGGTTAAAAAGCTTGCCAGCTAATTCTATCAGTTCATGGGCCCAATTACGAGCCCGGTTTATCAGCAATTTCAAGGATACCTGTAAACAGCCTATGTCGATAGTGGACTTAGCTGCATGCGTCCAGGAGGAAGGAGAATCAACGACTCATTGGGTGTGCTGGGTTTCACAAGTGTTGCACTCCTCAGACCGCATCAACGCTGACACCGCAGTATTAACCCTAGAAGGCAACTGCCGGTTTCGGCCCCGGAAGTTGAAATTGGGACGGATGAAGCGTCATTGCACCGACATGGGGACCCTCATGGCCGCTTTGGTGAAATATGCTGATTCTGATAGTACCAAGGATCCCAAATCTGATGATGACAAGACAGGGAAAGGGAAGAAGAACAGCAGCTCCAAAGGTCAGCAGCATCACTGGGTAGGCAATGGCGGAGGAGGCAAGCGTAAAGCGGATGGTAACATGGACTTTGTGGCTAATACCAACGCACAGGACAATGGCTAGCGACGCAAGGGTAGGCCGAAAAATTGTAATGGAGCACCCAACCCTAACCCAAACCGCCTAAACTATCTACTAAGCCAGCCCTGTCCAAGACATGGGACGAAGGAGGCGCCAGCAAACCACCTTTGGAAGGATTGCTTTATTATCCAGGAGTTCAAGAATTCTAATAATTTCCGGTATGATCACGAATCTGGCGGTGGCTCAGGATCCGGGCCGGGTTACGGTGGAGGAAGTTCCGGTTCAGGATTTAATGGTAATCCGGGCGGACATAATGGTCAAAATAGTCAGAACAACTAGGGTGGTTACAACCAACAGCAGCAACAGTCAGTTTACCAAAGCAACCCAAAGCAGTTGAGTAGTGGGCAGTACCATGTCTTCACCACTAGCTTGGACAAGCGAGACAGGAAGGTTCAGAGGCGGGCAGTCAACTCTGTTGAACCGGCCATACCCCGTTATCTACGTTGGTCTGAACAGCCAATCATATGGAGCAGAGAGGATCACCCACCCCAGGTCGATAATCTGGGTCAGTTGGCTCTGGTGGTGGCGCCTTAGGTGGGAGGTTATAAGTTCAGCAAGGTGCTCATGGATGGAGGGAGCAGCATTAACATCCTGTACTATGAGACCTTCCGTCGTATGGGACTAACAGATAAGAATCTCAAACCGTCTAATACAGTATTCCACGGTGTAGTGCCTGGCAGATCAGCATATCCCGTTGGTAAGATAGCTCTGGAAGTGACCTTTGGGGATGATCACGATTCCAGGTCGGAGACATTGACGTTTGAAGTGGTGAAAATCCAAAGTCCATATCATGCCCTATTTGGGCGACCGGCATACGCCAAGTTTATGGCTCGGCCCTGTTATGTGTATTTGCAGCTCAAGATGCCGGGTCACAAGGGGACAATAACGGTTCACAGAAGCCGCAAAATCGCTTTGGAATGCGAGGAAGGAGATGCAGCTTATGTAGAGTTGGTTTTTGCCACCGAGGAGTTGAAGTACTATAAAGACAATGTTGATCCGGCGGACATGACTCCGTTGAAGAAGCCAACTACGGAGCATGATCCGGCCCTGAAGTTCAAATCAGCAGCAGAAACTAAGCTTGTTGACTTAGTACCTGGCGATTCGTCCAAGCAGTTCAGCATCAGTGCCAACTTGGATCCGAAATAGGAAAGTGTGCTCATCGAGTTCATCCGTGAGAATCGGGACATTTTTGCATGGAAGCCCTCTGACATGCCAGGTGTACCGAGGCAACTCGCTGAGCACACACTTAATGTGGATCCTAAATATAAACCGGTGAAACAGTTCCTCCGCCGGTTTAACGAAGAAAGACGCAAGGCGATTGGAGAAGAGGTAGCCAGGCTCTTAGCAGCTGGCTTTATTGTTGAAGTTTTTCACCCTGAGTGGCTTGGCAATCCGGTGCTGGTCCTCAAGAAAAACGGCACCTGGCGCATGTGTGTGGATTACACAGATCTTAATAAAGCTTGTCCAGCAGATCCTTTTGCCCTCCCCCGTATTGATCAAATTATTGATTCTACGGCGGGTTGTGAGTGTTTAAGTTTTTTGGATGCGTATTCTGGCTATCATCAGATCAAAATGGCAGTTAAGGACCAGGAGAAGACATCATTTATAACTCCCTTTGGAGCCTTCTGCTATGTGTCTATGCCCTTCGGGCTCAAGAGTGCCCAGGCAACTTACCAACGGTGTGTACAAAATTGTCTTCACAAGCAGATTGGCCGTAATGTACATGCTTACGTGGATGATATCGTGGTTAAATCTAGGGAGAAGGAGACTCTGATTGATGATTTGAAGGAAACCTTCGATAACCTGAGAACATACAAGATGATGCTTAATCCGGACAAGTGTGTCTTTGGTGTATCGGCGGGCAAGCTATTGGGTTTTCTAGTGTCCAACAGGGGAATTGAGGCTAATCCGGAGAAGATCACGGCTATCACCTCCCTGGCTAAACCGAAGTGTATCAACGATGTTCAACGCCTGGCAGGCCGGATTGCTGCGCTAAGCCGGTTTATCAGTCGCCTGGGTGAGAAGGCAATCCCTTTGTATCAGATGTTGAAAAAGACAGATCAGTTTGTCTGGAGTTCTGCTGCTGATGAAGTATTTGAGGACTTAAAGCGGCAATTGGCCAATCCGCCTGCGCTCGCCGCTCCCATTGACAAGGAGCTGTTACTGCTATATGTTGCTGCTAATGTCCGGGCGGTCAGCGTAGCTATTGTGGTGGAGCAAAAGGAGGCAGGTAAGGAGCATCTGGTTCAACGTTCGGTCTATTACATCAGCGAGGTGCTCATTGAGTCCAAGCAAAGGTATCCGCATTGGCAGAAGCTAGTGTATGGAGTTTTTATGGCAAGCCGGAAGCTTAAACAATATTTCCAAGGGCACTCAATTACGGTGGTCAGTTCTGCTCCTTTGGGAGATATCATCCAGAACCGGGAAGCAACTGGCCGGATTGCAAAGTGGGCCATAGAGCTGGGGCCGTACGGTTTGAAGTATGTGCCTCGGACAGCGGTTAAGTCTCAAGCACTTGTTGATTTCATCAATGATTGGACGGAAATGCAAGCACCTGAAGAAAAGCCGGATCATACGTATTGGACCATCCATTTTGACGGATCCAGGTAGTTGGAAGGCTCGGGGGCTGGAGTCATATTAACTTCCCCACGAGGTGATAAGTTTTGTTATGTTCTCCGTTTAATGTTCCCTTGTACTAAAAATGCAGCTGAGTATGAAGCCTTGCTCCATGGTCTCCGGATGGCTAAGGAGATGAATCTAAGTCGAGTTAAGTGCTTCGGTGACTCGGACCTTGTGGCTCAACAAGTGTCTGGCACTTGGGACTCCAAGGACCCACTCATGGCAACATATCTTCGTGAGGTGGATACTGTCGCAGGTTATTTTAAAGGCTATCAGGTGGACCACGTGGACCGGCGGAAAAATGAAGCGGCAGACGCTTTAAGCCGGCTGGGCTCTCAGCGCAAACCGGTCCCACCCAATGTTTTTCTGGATGTGCTGCACAACCCGTCGGTCAAGATCCCTAGTGAAGAGGATTTGGCTATTCCTGATCCGGAGGCTCAATTGGTGGCGGCTCTTCATGTTATTCCAGATTGGACGCTTCCTTACCTGGCGTACAAGAACCGGGGTGAGTTGCCAGAGGATGAGATTCTAGCCCGGCAGATAATCTGGCGATCCAAGTCCATGGCTATCATCAACGGCGAGTTGCATCATTGCAGTATATCAGGAGCTTTTCAACGCTGTGTGTCTCCTGAAGAAGGCTGTGAAATTTTGCGTGAGATCCACAAAGGAGATTATGGTCACCACGCCGGTTCAAAGTCTCTGGTGGCTAAAGCGTTTTGCCATGATTTTTATTGGTTAACTGCTCATGCTGATGCGGAGGATCTGGTCAGACGATGTGATGGTTGCCAAAGGTTTTCAAGGCATGCTCATGTACCGGCTCAAGAATTGAGAATGATTCCAATTACTTGGCCGTTTGCGACTTGGGGGCTGGATATGGTTGGGCCTTTCAAAAGGTGCAAAGATAAGAAGACCCACCTCCTGGTGGCGGTTGACAAGTTTACAAAGTGGGTGGAGGCAGAACCTGTTAGCAAGTGTGATGCGGCCACGGCGGTTTAGTTCATCAAAAAGGTGATTTTCCGGTTTGGCTTTCCACACAGTATTATCACAGATAATGGTACCAATTTGTCCAAAGGTGCTATGAAGGAGTTCTGCGAACGGGAGCACATCCGGCTCGACGTTTCATCAGTGGCACATCCACAGTCCAATGGTCAAGCAGAAAGAGCTAATCAAGAGATCTTGAGAGGCATCAAGCCCCGGCTAATGGTTCCTTTGCAGAGAACGCCGGGTTGTTGGGTAGAAGAATTACCATTTGTGTTATGGAGCATCAATACAACACCCAACAGATCAACAGGATACACACCGTTCTTCATGGTTTATGGAGCGGAGGCGGTTCTCCCCAGTGATATCCGTCATGATTCACCTCGTGTCACGGCTTATATTGAAGCGGACAACGAGACAGCACGTCAAGATGCTTTGGACCGGTTGGATGAAGAGCGTGACATCGCAGCCGCCCGATCGGCGATTTACCAGCAGGATCTTCGTCGTTATCACAGTCGCCGGGTCAGAACCAGAACCTTTCAGGAAGGAGATTTGGTGCTTCGGCTCATCCAAGATCAGACTGATATGCATAAGCTATCCCCACCTTGGGAGGGGCCTTTCGTGGTCAGCAAGAATCTGCACAATGGGTCGTACTATCTGATCGATATTCGAGAGCATAAGGACTCACGTACATCAGAGGAGGAGACTAACAGGCCGTGGAATATAGCTCATCTTCGGCCTTACTATACCTGAGCCATTGGCTATACTTATGTACATATTACGACAATGTATATATTATGATTAAATATAATAAACCGGAACCTCAGCTAAAGCGGGGTATCTGTTCTTTTACATCATGTGAGGTTACACGGAGTTGCTCTAAAGCGGCCTCCGGTTTACCCCTTGAGTTCGCTTTGCTAAAAGCATCGTGTTATATCACTTGGAGGATTGGTCGTGTCCGAACCAATACCATGCCTCTTGATAGGCGAGAGCCACCAGATCACATGGGGACTTGGTCATGTCTGAACCAGTCATGCCTCTTGATCGGCCTAAGGCCACAGAATCACTTGGGGGCTTGGTCGAACCCGAACCATGACCATGCCATTTGGTCGGCATAAATGCCACGGTTTCATTTGGGGACCTGGCTGACTAGAACCATAGTTACACCTAACGGGAGCTTGGTCGTGTTTGGCCATGGTAACGCCATTTGATCAGCTTAAATAAACCTTTTTTGGCAAACGGTTTTGTCATTGCTTTTGCTTCACACTTTTCTTTGAAGGTTTTTTTTGCTTTTCATTGTGTTTTTTAAACTGACAAAGTTTTTTAACCAATCAATTGACGGAACACAGTTCACGTCAATCCGGAGACTATTTGTCCGGTTTGATCCTTGTTGTTAACATCCTCTTATGGAGTAACACGGTTATAACCCGGCACGGTTTACATGGTAAACCAGCGTCATATATATACAGGAGCTGTTATCTCCTCCAACAGTGTGGGTTTGCAAAACTCCGCTTCAAGATTGGCCAAGCCAACTTCACGCTCAATGATGGCAGGTATTATGTATCTCAAAAATTTGATCATATACTTAAAATTTTGTTTTGGTTTCATATATGCAGACATCATATTCCGCCTGACGGTACAACCGCGGTGGCACTTGACGAATTTTTCATTTTAGAAAGTGTTTTGGAAAGTTCATTACCATAGGAAGAACAAATTATGCACGAAGGCATATCAACATCAAAGGTATCAGCTAGCCTATTACAAGGCAACATGGTGCCCATAATAATATAATTGTTTTTCGCAAAGGAGAGGCAGTTTAAAACCGGCTTCCGGTTCAAGTTTGGTCACCAGCCTGGCCTGATGGTTGTGGGTCATCCTGCGTCGCTTCAGCCTCTGTTTCTCTACCCAGTGGCTGGAAATCCACAGTTGTCCAGTCGATTCCCATTAATGCTTGAAAAACAGCTTCATCATGGATCAGCAATGACGGTTCAATATCGGGAGCGTAAGTATGCTTACGGATTGGAGGGATCAGATTTTCCGATTCATGGATTGGTGCAGCTATTCGCTTGTTCTGACTGTCATATTGGGCTTGATAATGAGACAAGTCTGCTTCCTCAGCCAGTTGACAAGCTAGCGGACGTACCTCCCGGTTTATTGCTCGCAGACCCGCTTCGCCAAATTCTGACCCATCTTCCTTCAAGCTGGGATAGCCCTGAGCCGCTTCAATAGGATCAAAACCCGGCACCCAGGCTTTTGCCCGGATTAAGGCCTTGATTGTACTGGTTCGAGCAGCAGATTTCTTCAGCTCTTCAACCCGGGCAGGAAGCACCGACAGTTTCATCAGAGTATCTTGAATCAAAGTGGGCGCCGGTTTGTTATGAGATGCGGTACAGATGATCCGCTAGGCACCAGTATACAATTGTTTAACCAATGTATAGGCGGCTTTTAGTTTCTTCCGCACATCTGACCCCAAGTGACCAATGCGTGTCCCTGAAATACCATAAAGGGTTAATAAACCGGCGACTCTGTCAGAAGGCAGAGCCAATTCAGAAGGCAAACTGGCTTACCAAAGATAGCAGTAGTCATGGCATGCACGTGCCGCTTTATGCTGGTCAGTTCATCCGCCACTGGTTTTAGTGCAGTCTCGGCATCCTCTGCTCGTTTGATCAAAGCGGACTTTTCATTGGCCCAATCCGCCCGCTTCTTCTTGTAGCTCTCCTTAAGCTGTTCCATGGCGCTTAAAGCGCTGGCCAATTCCTCTTTTGCTTTGGAGGTTTCAGCCTGTTGGGTTTTCAGGTTTTCTTGGAGATCGGTGACTTGGTTTTCTTTCGTCTTCAGCTCTGCCTGCATGCATACAGATATATGCTTCAACAAATCGGTATAAGGATTCAAGTACCAATCACATATCAAGTTATGCACTTAGCACTTGGGGGCTAATGCATATTCGGTCTTCATCTTTCAATTGCTTACAAAGTCCCAAGATTAATACAAGTATTCAACTTGGCACTTGGGGGCTAATGGCTATTTGCTCGTATATATTCTGATGCGGCAATTTCAATTACTTAAAGTACCAGTTTAACTACGTTAAGTTGAACCGGCCCTTGGGGGCTACATCAGCGAATTTCAAAGCATCAAGAGTTATATTGGTAAGTCCCGGTTTGAAAGAATATTACAAACCGGCCCTTGGGGGCTAGGAGAGTCAGCAAGAATGGAAGCATACAAGCAGGAAGGAGCATATGGAAGTTACCTCATATTTCTCTTTCATCATATTAACCAGACCGGCTTCATAGTCGTGACTGGTATACAACCGGTTCAGATAGCCGGAATGGATATCTTGGGCGTTCAGAGCAGCATAAGTCATCAGATCAGCGTTCCACTTGCCTTTGCCAAAGGCAGAAAATTCTTCCTTGGCAGAATGTTTGGATAAAGCGACAGGATTGCTTGGCTCAGTATGGCCAGTGCCAGTAATGACAACCTCATCATCCTGGGTACCGCCGGTTTGCACTGGGGCTGTTGGCTTGTTAGCAGGTTTTGCTGGACCGGTGGAACTTTCAATCCGGATGGAACCTGTGGGCTGATTGACAGGACCTGAGGCATCAGTAGGTCTCTCTTCAGCAATAAGATCATCGTCCTGCTGCGGTGGATTGTTGGGTATATCCTCAGGAATAGCCGCTTCAAGATTGGGTGTCTTGCCTGGTTCAAGAATGACATCTTCTTCGGCCGCTTTGTCCAGGCGGGCCTTCTTGCTTGGCATAGGTTTGGCCCTGAGAAGAATAACAAAATCAAATACAGCATATGTTCTAAGGTAATGTACTGCAAACATCACAATAAGTATAGCTTACCCAAGCACCGTTTTGAGCGGTGGGAGCTGAGTAGCTGATGACTCGCCAGAAGATGAGTGGGAAGTAACCTGTTAATCGGAGTCAGACGGATTAAGAGGTTGACAAAAGCAGCCCGCTTTAGGACAAGCACCGACAAGCAAATTAGAGACCTCTGAATGGCGTTTCTGAACCGGACTGTTCGGTAAACCGACGGAGGTAACTACCTGGCCGCTGTGCCGGGTGGTGCGACGAGCTTCGTGTTGTTGGGTCTTCATAAGAAGTTTAGGATCCAAATAAGCAAGAGGATGAGAAAATTTAACTTTCCGGTTTGCCTGAAGGATTTTTTGTGAAGGCAAAGTTTCTGAATCGGAAGAGAGAATAATTACCTCTGCAATATCCGCGTGGCTGGCTTCGGCATCATCCTGACAAATATCATCATCAATAAGACGCATGAAAAATAAACCAAGTGAGTCAAGCTCTACCTCAAAGTCCGGATTATCCACCTCATCATCAGGGGCCGGATTAGAAGATGCAGTGGTTCTTTTCCTGTGGGCAGTCTTCTTCACAGCTTTAGTCTTTTGCCGGGTTGCTCTTTCCGGTTTGTCTGGTTTTTCTGGTTTCTCATGTGGCAGTTTTTTGCTCCAAAACGGATCATTGCCCTGATTATGCAGACACTGATATTAAAAACAATGACCAGACATATCAATAACAGATTCAGCAAAGAGAAAAATCAAAGTCTTACAGCTGGCGGTTTGTTGGTGGCACAGAAGGGAAGCAGGCCGGTTCTAGCGCAGACGTGTTCCGGTTCATTCAGTATCTTATGCACAGCCTCTGTGATTTCTTCATCGGAGAGCTGGAGTTTTGAATGTCGCAGTGGGTCATCAACACTGTTAGTATACTCGCACATCAAACTGGAGCGCTGACTAAGGGGCAGTATGCTCCATGATATCCAACAGCAAGCGAGATCAACCCCTGTTAAACCGTTGGCCATCAAGGCTCTGAGCTTTGACAGCTGGGGAGCATATTTGCTTCTCTCCTGGGCAATCAATCTTTGAGGAAAAGGGTGTGTATTGCTGAGCCGCTCCGGACGAAAGCCAGGCAAGGGATTCTCACCAGCAGTGGAGGTGTATTTGCAGTAGAACCATGTCTGATTCCACTCCTTGGGGTGACTGTGCAGCTTGGCGTGAGGGTATGTGACCTCTTTCCTTTTCTGAATCGCCATGCCACCCAACTCCGTATTAGAGCCATCAGTAAACTCAATACGGCGGTTTAGATGGAAAAGGTCTCTGAACAATTCCACTGTGGGCTCCTCTTGAAAGAACACCTCACAGAGCACTTGGAAGTGGCACATATTTGTAACAGAGTTGGGGCCAGTTTCTTGCGGATGGAGTTGGAAATCGGCTAAAACATCCCGGTAAAATTTAGAACCGGGCGGATTAAAGCCCCGGGCTAAGTGATCTACGAAAACAACAACCTCTCCTTCTCGAGGTGTGGGAGGGCATTCTTTGCCAGGAGCCCTCCAATGGATGGTATCTTTGCTGCCTAAAGCACCAATCAGGACTAAATCGTCCAGTTGATCCTCTGTGACGCGAGAAGGAACCCAATTGCACTCATATACTTGCTTGGCCATGATGGAATCTGCAAGGTAGAAGATCCCGGTTCAAAAATGCATTTGATCAAGGTACGTTGGTATGGGCACTGTTAAACCGCAGACAGAACTATCTGAACCAGAGTTTCATGAAGCAACCAACATCTGGCGGTTCAACAAGGGGACTAATGGCATATACCGGTTTGGAAAATTTTCTATAAGGTTAAACCACCGGATCTAAGCATTGAAAAGCTGAGATTGCGGATGGACAAGTACGCACAAACAGGTTTCACAAGATTTCTTTACAGCATTGGATCTGAAGCAAGTTCAGAGAAGAGATAAATACTTAGAGGTTCAAAGGAGCAGTACCGAACCAATGAGCAAAACATTCATATAGACCCATGGTTTGAGATGCATAAGTAAAGGCGAAGGTCAAACAACTATCATTGCACAGAATAAAGATTTGCGGATTTATCTAAAGATCTATTGTATGAGTAAGAGGCAGACGATGAACACTGAAGAACTGCGAAACCCTAGGCCAGATCTGCGGGGGAAAAGATAGAAGATTTACCGGAGCTGAGGAAGATGCGGAAGGTTGCCGCGATGTTCTGGTGCGCTCAGGTTGATGCAGCAGCCAAGGATGAGGCAGAGGTCGACGGCGGCAGCGGAGCTCCGAGGCTGGCGACGCGAGGAAGATGAAGAAGGCACGGAAGGAGAAAAGAAATGACCCTTCGGTCCTATTTATAAGGCGAAAGAACATGAGTCAGGCGCGACAATCAAGGGGCCACAAAACGGAGCTGTCGCCTCGATTTCCGCTGATCTATTAAACAAAGAAGCATAATGGATAGCTTCGTTATGACAGGTGACGTCACTCTGATTTACAGCAATCAGAGAAGATGACATCGTGGTGGTTTACCAATTTATAAGAAGATGTTGAAGATGAAGCTTTTATTAAAGGATTGACATGAACCCGTTCAAATCAATCTGGGGCCTAATGTTGGGGATATTACTACTGGGCATAAACCGGCCTATCTGGGCCGGGTTAACTTCGTTAGTAGTTAAGTAAGTTAAAGCCCAAGAACACAGAGGAGGGCTCAAGTCCCATGGTCGGCTCAAGGCCTGCAGCCGTAAACCGACGTTAGTAGTTAACCTGTATTATAAGTTAGGAATAAGAAGAGACCAAACCGGACACATCTATGAGCCGGTATTGGGACTCCGTAAGCCGACGAGAGTCACCCGTGTATATAAGGGGACGACCCGGCGGCGGTTCAAGGACAACAGACAACAACTCGAGACATAGGCGAAGCTTGTTTGCTCCCTAGTCATCGGAACCCCATCAATTCCATCACAACTAGACGTAGGCTTTTACCTTCATCGAAGGGGCCGAACTAGTATAAACTCTCTTGCGTCCTTGTGTCTGCTTTAACCCCTTCAAGCTAACCCGTCGCGATGGCTCCACGACTAAGTCCTTTCTCTAGGACATCTGCCGTGACAAAACCACGACAACCTGGGTTGAAGATTTTTGTATAGGATGTCTCCCCAAGGTCGCTTGATGGCATTTTTCTCAGCATATTCCTGGGCCACAAACCGGTATTTGAACCATTGTTCTGCCCAATATCTTCGAATCCATTGGATTCGGGTCTTGCGCTGATTGTAATCCTCTTCAGGATCTGTCTTGTAAAGCTCTGAGAGGTCATCAGGCAAATCTCTTGATGTTCCCCCACGACGCTGTCTGCCTCCCTTACTTGCAGATATCTCTGTAGCCATGAACTTTAAACTTAATGGCTTCAACATGTTCAAAGGCTTCAGAGGCTTTCGCTTGCTACACAAACAGGAACTAGCTTCGGGAGAATTTATATGATGCTGTAAGAATTCTGTAAATGAATGCAGACTATGAGAACCAAGGGATTCTCCCACGGACATGTACCTGTGCCAGCATTAAGGTGCAAGGGAAGGGGAAGAGGTCATATGCATTCTCAGAAGATTTTGAAGATAAATCAGTTTAGAAGACATTGACCTCATCGTGCGAAGACATTCACTCATAGATAAGGAGTTGGTTCCAGATTTGTACGAATCCGGAGATCAGTACAAGTGAGGAATCTAACTACTTTGTGAAGCTTAAGTGAACATACTAGGCATAATATGAGATGCAGTATGAAGTGGATCCAACATGTGTGAACAGAAACTACTTGTGGTAGAAAGTGACGAATCTGTAGGATCAAAGGGGCCGTAAAAAGGAGGTTTTTATTTACCACACAAGGAACTGCTAGACGGAGTAGAAGAGGAGGCCGAGAAGTTCGATCGTCCGTGCCCTAACTTGGCGACGGAGTACACCTACGGCGACGGCGGAGAAGACGATGTCCGCGGTCGGTGTGAAGACGGCGTCGGAGAGGTTGCGGCAGCTAAGCGCTTCGTCGCCGGCGTCGTCGAGGGCTAGCGGTGGCGCTAGGGTTCGTGTGAGAGTGGAAGAAGAGATAATGACTGTGGTGAGGCGTGTATTTATAGGGACAGGGGCAGCTCAGTGTTATTACACAGGTGCCCCAGGCGATTCACATCTGAGGAACACGTGGCCATCATGCAGCATATTGGAGGTTGTTCCACGTCCCACGCACGCCTGGATTGTCGGGTGGTCGTTCCTACTTCTCCGGGTTTCATGTGGAGGAATGAGCATTGAAAGTGGACTTAAGGTTTGTCTTTGTATCTTCTGCTGACAAGGACGCAGAGAAGACATTCGACAGTTTCAATAGAATGCATATGATTTGGAGAGATAGAGTTTGAGATAGATAGCATAGAGAGGTTAGGGTCCGATCACATTCACTTAGTTCAAAAGATTCAACAAGAAGACATAGCTATAAGTGAATGCTGTAGAGGACAGAACACTAGTATATATATATAATCAACATAGTGAAGATAATCATGAAGACATGTTGAGATTGAAGCCAAACCAAATGTGAAGACATAGCAAATGTAATGCCGTGAGTGAAACACTTCAAATAAAACATTTGGTGGTGGCGTTACCCACCGTATAGGAAGTGCTAGACCCAGACACGGCGCACAATTATCATGGCGCTCCGAGGTCAAATTCCTCATTAATGTATTCACACTTAGAATGCATGTCTTCATTGATTGAAGATATACTTTGCTTCGTGTGTTGCACATCTAAGTCATCAATATGCATAAGTGTTAGGATGTGTGCCTGATCACAGGACATTTGAGGATTCCAAGATATTTAGCTCACACCGTAACGTGCGAAATCTCTTCTCATCCAAGGGCTTGGTGAAGATATCTGCCAATTGCTCTTCAGTGTTGACGTGTATGATATCAATATCTTCCTTCACAACATGATCTCTGAGAAAGTGATGACGAATCTCAATGTGCTTTGTCTTCAAGTGCTGAACTGGGTTGTTGGCAATCTTGATGGTGCTTTCATTATCGCAGTAGAGTGGCACTTGCTTCAGATGAATGCCATAGTCTTTGAGTGTTTGCTTCATCCATAGAAGCTGAGCACAGCAAGATCCAACAGCAATGTATTCAGATTCAGAAGTGGAGAGAGATACACAGTTCTGCTTCTTTGAAGACCAACATACAAGTGATCGTCCCAGAAAATGACATGTGCCTGATGTAGACTTGCGATCAACCTTGTCACCAGCATAATCAGCATCCGAGAATCCAACTAGATCAAAATCTGAGCCCTTTGGATACCATAATCCTAGAGTTGGGGTGTAAGCCAAATATCGAAGAATTCGCTTCACAGCTAAGTGATGCGATTCCTTTGGTGCCGCTTGGAATCGAGCACACATGCAAACACTAAGCATAATATCTGGTCTAGATGCACATAGATAAAGTAAAGAACCAATCATGGAGCGGTATACCTTTTGATCGAAATCTTTACCATTGTCGTCGGGACCCAGATGATGTTTGGCTGGCATTGGCATTGTGAAGCCTTTGCAGTCTTGCATACCGAACTTCTTCAGGCAGTCTTTGAGATACTTCTCTTGAGATATAAAGATGCCGTTGAGTTGCTGTCGTATTTGAAGACCAAGGAAGAACTTAAGCTCTCCCATCATGGACATCTGGTATTGCTCTTGCATCATATACCCAAACTCTTCACTGTATTTTTGATTGGTGCAGCCGAAGATAATGCCATCCACATATATTTGGCACACAAATAGTTCACCATCATATGTCTTCGTGAAGAGAGTGGGGTCGAGAGAACCAGGTGTGAAGCCTTTGCTCTTCAGGAAGTATTTGAGTGTGTCATACCAAGCCCGAGGGGCTTGTTTGAGGCCATACAGTGCCTTGTTGAGCTTGTATACCATGTCAGGATGCTTTGGATCTTCAAAGCCAGGCGGTTGTGCAACATACACTTCTTCTTCAATCTTGCCATTGATAAATGCGCTCTTCACATCCATTTGATATAGAAGTATGTTATGATGATTTGCATAGGCCAACAGTATGCGTATGGCTTCAAGTCGAGCCACAGGAGAAAATGTTTCATCGAAGTCAATACCTTCAACTTGAGTATATCCTTGAGCAACGAGACGAGCTTTGTTTGTGACAACTTGACCATGCTCATCTTGCTTGTTGCGGTATATCCATTTGGTGCCTATTATATTGTGCTTCCGAGGATCAGGACGCTTAACAAGTTCCCATACATTATTCAGCTCAAACTGTTGAAGCTCTTCTTGCATAGCTTGAATCCATTCAGGTTCCATGAAGGCTTCTTCAACTTTCTTGGGTTCTGTTATTGAGACAAATGCGAAGTGCCCACAGAAATTTGCTAGCTGTGTTGCCCTTGAATGAGTGAGTGGATCGGGTGCATTGATGCTATCAATTATTCTCTCATTCTGCACTTCATTGGCAACACGAGGATGTACAGGGCGAAGATTTTGCTCTTGCTGATCATTGTCATTGTTAGAGGGATTGTCTTCAGGCTGAGCATTGTCTTCAGGTTGATCAGGTGCGGAGATGATAAGTTCCTCTTCTGGTTGAGCTTCAGTGGGTATGATTTCTCCAGTTCCCATATGTTTGATTGATTCACTGGATGGAACTTCATCTAGCACATTTGGCAGGTGCTCTCTTTGTGAACCGTTAGTCTCATCGAACCGCACATCCACTGTTTCAACCACTTTATAATGAAAGAGATTGAAGACTTTGTAGGAGAGCGAATCCTTTCCATATCCAAGCATAAAACCCTCATGTGCTTTTGGTGCAAATTTTGAAGTGTGATGTGGATCCTTGATCCAGCACCTGGCGCCAAATACTCTGAAGTAACTAACATTTGACTTCTTGCCAGTAAGGAGCTCATAAGATGTCTTGTTCAGAAGTTTGTGAAGATAAACACGGTTGATTGTATGGCATGCAGTATCAATGGCTTCAGGCCAGAATTTTCTTGGAGTCTTGTATTCATCAAGCATCGTTCGGGCAATCTCAATGAGTGTTCTGTTCTTGCGTTCGACGACGCCATTCTATTGTGGCGTGTACGGAGCTGAGAATTCATGTGTGATGCCCAAAGTATCAAGATATGTATCAAGGCCAGTGTTCTTGAATTCAGTGCCATTGTCACCTCTGATGTGCTTTATCTTGGCGCCATAGTTGTTCATTGCTCGATTGGCGAAGCGTCTGAAGACATCCTGCACTTCAGTCTTGTAGAGGATTATGTGCACCCAAGTATATCTAGAATAATCATCAACAATGACAAAGCCATAGAGACGAGCAGTAGTAGTAAGAGTTGAGTAATGAGTGGGACCGAAAAGATCCATGTGGAGCAGTTCGAAGGGTCGAGTTGTTGTCATGATTGTCTTTGAGGGATGCTTGGCCCTCGTCATCTTTCCTGCTTCACAGGCACCGCATAAGTGATCTTTCTTGAACTTGACGCCCTCGATGCCTATGACATGCTTATTCTTTGCAAGGGTGTGGAGGTTCCTCATGCCAGCATGCCCTAGCCTCCGATGCTAGAGCCATCATTCTGAAGCTTTTGCCAGAAGACATACGACAAGCTGTGGTCCTGCTGAGAAATCTACCACGTACAAATCATCTTTCCTATACCCTTCAAACACTAGAGACTTGTTAGATTCCATTAGAACAAGGCAACGATATTTTCCAAACATCATGATCATATTTAAATCGCAAAGCATTGAGACAGACATTAAGTTGAAACCAAGGGATTCAACAAGCATGACTTTATCCATGTGTTGATCCTTTGAGATTGCAACTCTACCTAGACCCAATACCATACTTTTACCAGTGTCAGCAAATGTGATGTGACTCTTGTCAGATGGACGTAAGGTTGAGTCCATAAGAAGGCTTCTCTTGAAAGTCATGTGATTGGTACACCCACTATCAATAATCCATTCTGAAGCTGCTGGTGTCGTACCCTACAGTGCAGTTAGGGGGATAGGCTTCACGAAGAGAATTGTGAAGCAAAAACATTTGATGAACCAGTGGGTTATGAAAGCTTAGATCGAGATTTGGACTGATAGGGCGAGTAGCAAGCGATTCAGGAATGAAGTACATAATAAGACCATTCGGGCATTTGATCTTGCGCCCTACAAGATGTTTAAGGTCCCCAGCAATAGCGTCAGACGATTTTGGTTTTCTGCTGGAGACCCTTCCCTGCAAAAGAGAGTTAAGCTTTCTTAGCCACCCACATCTTCAAGTGTGGCTTAGAAGCAATAAGTCTAAGTGCAGCATCTGAGAACTTTGGCTTTGGAGCCCTAGCAAAAAGTCTTACAGGAGGACAATAGTACTCATAAGAATAAGCAGAATAGTTCTTGGTCTTATGAACATGGCGGTTTGATGAACCGCGCTCATATTCATAGGCCTGAGTATGGCTTCCCTGCAAAACATTTGCGTTAGTGCGACTCAGGTGAGTCCTCTGTCTGTATGAAGCCTTTGGACCGTATGAAGCCTGTGGTCTGGGGTTTGTCTTCTTCACCTGTGGTGTCATGATGACATTCCCATGAAGATTATCCAAACACTTTTTCGGCACCCAGATCTTCTTCATAGGTGGTCCATTCCTGTAGCTAGAACCAATATACCTGGCAAACACTTCACCATTCTGATTCTTAAACAGTTTATAGTTTGCATCAAAGGATTCATCAATAACGATGGGATTAGCACAAGTGAAGCCAGATAGGGTGGATGGATCCACTAAAGGTTCCTTTGCAGCAACCCATGTGGTTTTGGGGTACTGCTCAGGTTTCCAGTAAGAGCCATCAGCATTCATTTTCCTTTCGAACCCAACACCCTCTTTCCTAGGGTTTCGGTTCAGGATCTGCCTTTTGAGGACATCACATAGTGTCTGATGCCCTTTGAGACTTTTGTACATCCTTGTTTCAAGCAGTGTCTTCAACCTAGCATTCTCATCAGCAATAGCAGTGGTATCCTCAGCGGAGGGGTTAGTTACCACATCAACAGTTGAAGATAGTGCAATAGTAGTAGTAGTAGAACATTCAGCAACAGAGGTAGCATTATCACGCTCAATGCATTTAAGACATGGTGGTTCAAATCCTTCCTGAGCGGAACTGATCTGTTTGGCGCGAAGTGACTCATTTTCCTTTTGAAGATCTTCATGAGCCGCTCTCAATTTCTCAAGATCTTGCTTCCTTTGAAGATAATCATAGGAAAGCCTTTCATGAGTTGTTAAGAGCGTTTCATGACGACTTTCAAGTTCCTCATACTTAACATGAAGATTTTTTATGTCTTCAATTAAGGACTAAGATCGAGGCATTTCAGCGCCTAGCAGATCATCACTTTTGTCTAATAGTTTTTGAATATGTTCCATAGCTTTCTGTTGTTCAGTTGCAATTTTAGCAAGTGTTTTGTAGCTGGGTTTGGAATCACAATCAGAGTCATCTTCACTAGATGTTTGATAGTGAGTAGTGCGTGTGTTTACCTTGGCACCGCGTGCCATGAAGCAGTAGGTAGGAGCTGTCGGCGTTCTAGGAACGGGGGTCCCCAGACTTGCCTGCCGCCTGCGGCGTGGCTCAAAGGGGGGCCCAGCACGGCCCATCTTCATCAACATAGACCCAAGACCCTCGCGAGGGGCCAAGCCTCGCGGGGCGGACGACGCAGAGCTTCCTCAGGCACGGCCTCATCAGGCTGGCTCGCGAGGAGGCGGAGAGATCAAGGTGGGGTACCTCACGAGGTGCCCGTGACGCAAGCCATGACGACCAAAGGCGCCAGGCGGGTGCCAGCCCGCGCAGCGTCCTCCTTTCCTCTTTGGTTCAAAGGGAGCAAGCGCAGCCGCGGAGTACCGAGGCATCAGGCAAAGGTTGCCATTTCGGTGCAACAAGACCAAGACCAGGAGGACTGCAAAGCAGAGGTCATTGTGGAGTCCAAGACGGCGTCACCACTAGAGCTTTGTGCAGGCAAAGACTACTTTTGTCAGGATAGCTAGTACTAACTATCCCCCTTCAAATTAGCCCGCCATTGTTGGCTCCCTTCCCGCTCGATATTTGGGAAGAGGACTAGGGCCACTATAAATAGGACCAGCCACCCACAGAACGGGAGAGGATCAGAATCAGAGAGAGAAAGAGAGAAGGGTGACTGAACTCCTCCCAGCAGTTCACTGCCCCAGCCAAGAGCAGACCCTCGCGAGGCTGTTCTTCCTTGTATTGTTCATCATCATCAGCCCAAGAGGCAATCCACCACACCACACACTGGAGTAGGGTATGACACCACAATGGTGGCCCGAACCAGTATAAACCCTGTGTCATTCGTGTTGTTCTTTCCATATCTTAGATCTTAGCGAGGCTTAGGGGTGCAGGTAGGTAGGAGGCGAAATCTCCGCGCGCACCCCAGTGTTCGAACCTCAAGGGTCTGCCGGAACCCGAAATCCGACATTTGGCGCGCCAGGTAGGGGTGCGCCGGAGTTTTCTCTTCCGCCACCACCACGGCCTGCCTCGCGATGAGTAGCGCGTCGCCCGCTCCGGCCGCCGGCGCCAGCACGGGGGCCAGGGGGCTCCGAGCCCTGGCCCCAGCCCTGCAACGGGTACGGTGGCCAGACAAGTTCAAGCCAATGATGCCGCCGCGCCACGGCGGCGCGACAGACCCGCTGGCCTTCTTGCTGGCGAGCGAGGAGGCCCTCCTCCAAGCCGGAGGTGACGATAGGGTCATGGCCAACTGGCTCCCCATGGCCCTCAACGGCGCTCCGCGCACATGGCTGCTCCACCTGCCGGCAGCCTCCGTGGCCTCTCGGGAAGAGCCCCGCAACCTCTTCCCCGCCCATCGCGCTACACCAACACCCCCGGCCGTCGCGGCCCTCCGGGGCGGCTCGCAGGCGCCGCCTACAAGTCACCACGTCAAGCCGTTCATCCGCCGGGTCAGCGCCGCTTCCATGCGGCAGGGGGCTCTCCCAGACCGGGCGGCGCCCGAGACCGGCCTGACCTTCAGCTTGGAGGACCACCCCTCCAACTCGGCCTGCTCGGGTGCGCTCCCCATGCTATGCACCCCCACCATCTGCCAGGTGGCCGTCACCAGAACTCTCATTGATGGCGGTGCGGGCCTCAGCGTGCTCTAGGCCGAGGCCTTCAACCTCCTCTGCATACCCCTGGAACGGCTGCAACCCAGCCGACCCTTCTCAGGCGTTGGGGGCGGATCATCCAGCTCCTTGGGACAGATCCGGCTCCCAGTAACCTTCGGCACCTACAACAACTTCCGCACGGAGCTGGTCGACTTTGACATCACCCCCATCGGCCTCCCCTACAACGCCATCCTTGGCTACCCAGCACTGGCCCAGTTCATGGCCGCGACGCACCCGGTGTACAACCTCATGAAGATGCCCGGGAGCAGCGGTGTCCTCACTGTGCACGGGGACACCGGAGACGCGCTGCGGGTGCTCAAGCTCGCCTTCAAGACGGCAGCGTCGGCACAGCCCGCCGACTTGGAGACCCCCGAGCCCAAGGGGGCTGCACCCGCCAAGAAGAAACAGTTGTTCACCCAAGACAAGGCGGAAACCAAGCAGATACCCGTCGATGAGGACGGGTCCACCAACGCCACTTTCACCATAGGCGCCAACCTCGAACCCGAGCAGGAGGAGGCCCTGGTCGGGTTCCTGCGTGCAAACAAGAAGGTATTCGCTTGGGAGCCTGACCAGTTGGCAGGGATCCCTAGGAGTGTAATCGAGCATCACCTCAACGTGTGCCCAACGTGCGCCCAGTGAAGCAGAAGGCCAGGCGGCAGTCCACAGAAAAGCAGGCCTTCATCGTCCAAGAGACCCGCAAATTAGAAGCCGCTGGGGTCATTCGTGAGGTCCGATACCCAGATTGGTTGGCCAACCCTGTCGTCGTGGCAAAGAAGGGAGGGAAGGAGCGCATGTGTGTCGACTTCACCAACCTCAACAAAGCATGCCCGCAAGATCCGTTCCCGCTCCCCTGCATCGACCAGATCGTCGATTCCACCACGGAATGCGACCTGCTATGCTTCTTGGATGCCTTCTCTGGGTATTACCAGATCAAGATGGCGGTAGAAGATGTCGAAAAGACAGCCTTCCTAACCCCGTGTGGGGTGTACTGCTACACATGCATGCCATTCGGGCTGCGTAACGTAGGGGCGACCTTTCAGCGGCTGATGCACATCACCTTGGGCCCGCAGCTCGGGAAGAATGTTGAAGCTTACGTCGATGACATTGTGGTAAAGTCTCGGGAGGCCAGAACCTTGATACAAGACCTGGAGGAAACCTTCGCGAGCCTCAACGTAGTGAACCTACGACTCAACCCAGAGAAGTGTGTGTTCGGAGTCCCCTCGGGCAAGCTCTTGGGTTTCCTCGTGTCCCACCGAGGCATCGAGGCTAACCCGGAAAAGGTCAAGGCGGTGGAAGACATGAGCCCGCCAAAGACCCTCAGAGAAATGCAGAAGCTCACGGGGCGCGTGACCACGCTAGGGCGTTTCATCTCCAAGTTGGGGGAACGAGCGCTGCCCTTCTTCCAGCTAATGAAGAAAAAGGGGCCCTTTGAGTGGACTGAAGAGGCCGACAAGGCATTCCAGGATCTCAAGAGATACCTGACCAGCTCGCCAGTCATGGTGGCTCCGCGCCCTCAAGAGCCCCTGGTGCTTTACCTCGCCGCCACTCCCTACTCCGCCAGCGCGGCCCTGGTGGCGGTTAGAGAGGAGCGTCGAATCAGAACCGCAGCAGCAGCCCGGGACAAGGCAAAACAGGAACAAGGAAGACCCACAGGAACTGCCACTGCGGCTGAGGAGGATCAGCCGCCGCAAAGGAGTGCACCGGAGGCGGAAGAGGCCCCTCTCCCAGATGGCCAGCCTCAGGAGGCCTCATCGCCTCAAGAGGCGCCACGGTCTCCAAAGGGAGCCGCCAGCACTGACGCACCCAACCTCGTTGAGCACCCGGTGTACTTCATCACTACGGTGTTGTGGGATGCGAGGGCGCGGTACCCCATGCCTCAGAAACTCCTCCTCACGCTACTGGTGGCCTCGCGCAAGCTGTGGCACTATTTTCAGGGTCACCCCATCAAGGTCATCTCATCATACCCCCTAGAGAGAGTGCTCAGGAGCCCTAACTCAGCTGGAAGGGTCGCTGAGTGGAACATAGAACTGCAAGCGTTTCAGCTCGATTTCAGCATGACCAGAGTCATCAAGGGAGCAGCGTTGGTGGATTTTGCAGCAGAATGGATGGAGGCACCAGGCCTCAAGGCAGACGAGGATCGGTCCCTGTCCCCGGGAAGTGAGGCGCCAGAAGGCTGGGTCATGTACTTCGATGGGGTGTTCTCCAGGCATGGCGCTGGGGCTGGGGCGGTTCTTATATCGCCCACTCAGGACAAGCTCTACTACGCTGTGCAGCTCTATTTCCAGCAAGGTGAAAAGGTCTCCAACAACATAGTGGAGTATGAAGGTTTAATAGCGGGCCTGAAGGCCGCAGCTGCCCTGGGGGTGAAACGCCTCACCATCAAGGGCGATTCACAGCTCCTTGTCAATTTCTGCAACAAGGTGCACGAGCCGAAAGATGAGCACATGGAAGCCTACCTTGCGGAGGTCCGCAGTGTGGAGAAGCAGTTCTGGGGGTTGGGGTTGCAGCATGTGCCCCATGGCACCAATCAGGAGGCCGACGACATCGCCAAATGGGCATCCAGGCGGTTACCTCAGGAGCCTGGCGTTTTTGAGGAGCGGCTCTTCAAGCCCTCAGCCCTGCCGTCATTGTCAAACACGGCTCAGCCTCGGGAGGAGCTCCCCCAGCCGCCTGCCTCGGGAGCTCCGGCCTATGGCCCGGCCTTAGGAGCACGCCTGCTCCCGACGATGGAACCTCAGGAGAGATGCTGGATCACGGAGCTTCGGAGTTACTTAACACAAGGGACCCTGCCGGAGAAGGAGGAGGAAGCAGAGCGAGTGGCACGCTAGGCCACGGCATACTGCATCAAGGATGGAGAGCTCTACCGGAAGCGACCAAATGATGTGTCCCTGCGCTGCATCTCCAGGGAGCAAGGGAAGGAACTGCTGGAAGATATACACGGCGGAGACTGTGGACATCATTCATCATCACGGACCCTCGTCCGCAAGGCGTTCCGCAGTGGGTTTTATTGGCCCACCGCACTCAACGATGCCGTTGAACTAGTGAAAGCTTGTGAGGCCTGTCAGTTCCACGCCAAGCAGATCCATCAGCCAGCAGGAGGCCTGCAGACTATACCCCTTTCATGGCCGTTCGCAGTCTGGGGGCTGGACATCTTGGGCCCGTTTCCTCGGGCGCCTGGGGGCTACTGCTACCTCTACGTCGCCGTGGACAAGTTCACCAAGTGGGCTGAAGTAGAGGCTGTCCGCACCATTCCCGCGGGTTCCGCGGTCAAGTTCATCAAGGGCATCGTGAGCCGGTTCGGGGTGCCGAACCGCATCATCACGGACAACGGTTCGCAGTTCACCAGTAACCTCTTCAAAACATACTGTGCTAACCTTGGAATGCAGATATGCTACGCTTCGGTGGCGCACCCCCGAAGCAACGGCCAGGCCGAGCGAGCCAACGAAGAAGTCCCGAGGGGCCTCAAGACCAGGATGTTCAATAAGAAGCTGGAGGCCTGCGGCAGAGGTTGGTACGACGAGCTTCAGTCCGTGTTGTGGTCCATCCGCACAACCGTGACCAAGCCGACTGGAGAGACCCCGTTCTTCCTGGTCTATGGAGCCGAAGCGGTCCTCCCTCACGAGGTCAGACGTCGCTCCGCGCGGGTCCTGGCGTTCGACGAGGCGCAGCAGGACGCCTTGCGGGGGATGGACCTCGTGCTGGGGGAGGAACGTCGCCGAGAAGCCGCGCTATGACCGGCGAGGTACCAACAGGCACTGCGGCGATATCACTGCCGCAGCATCCACCCCAGAACTCTCGAGGTAGGAGACCTCGTGCTCAGGCGGGTTCTCTCCAGGGAGGGGCTGCACAAGCTCTCTCCCATGTGGGAGGGCCCGTTCAAAGTTGTTCATGTTTCCAGGCCCGGCTCCACGCGCTTGGAGACTCAGGAGGGGGTGCCGGTCCAGAACGCATGGAACATCCAGCACCTCCGGAGGTTCTACCCCTAAAAAGGCCCAGAGACTGTGAAGAAGGCGAATGCCTGTGAAGCTGTCGCGTTTTGGAAAAGGCCCAGAGCCTGTGAAGAAGGCGAATGCCTGTGAAGCTATCGCGTTTTGGAAAAGGCCCAGAGCCTGTGAAGAAGGCGAATGCCTGTGAAGCTCGCCGCACGTGACACTCTCACGTAATAATGAGTTGGGGCTGTACACGCCCGGAGTCTCAGGAGCGCCGGCCTCAGGCCCTGGGGCTCCCTCCCACGCCCAGTGGCAGCACTTAGCTCTGCACTGGTGAGAAGACATCGAAGACTAGATTAGGTGCCGGACGCGGCTTTTCATTTGCTTTCCGCAGTTGGCTTGTTCCTTCTCATTCGAGTTTTATTGAAGTTGTTGCCGTCTTTCGCTTGTGGTTCTTCGACTTTTCACTCTCCTGCCTCGATTTCTCTTATGCAAGGCCTCACGAGGGGGGCGGGGGACCGCCGAGCACCCTCGCGAGTGTTCCTGTCCTAGTCGTTTAAAGGGTTCGCGACCTGGGTCCATTACAGGAGCACCCCTCCAGTCCGTGCCCCACGGGCATCGCGACACGAACACAGGGCCTGGGTCGGTCGGCCCCCCACGGCTGGGGCCGGGAACTATCCACACGCGGGCACGTAGCCGGAAGGCACGATAACGGAAGCAAAACGATGATTAACAGCAATAACCCAAACACGCCCCGCGGGGCTCCACACTACTGTCTTTTTAACGCAGGAAAAAAGGAAAAGAAAGAACAGATCAGGCGCAGCTCGCCTCACACCGGCCTACAGGGAAGACTCGAGCTGCCTCCGGGGCTTAGGCAGACTCCCTCTCGCGCTTCACCGGGGCGCGACGGCGGGCGGACACGCTACCACCTCCCAAGAAGATGCGACGGCGTGGAGGCTGACCGCGGCCACCGCTGGAAGAGTCTCCGCCTGAAGAAGAACCGGAGAAGCTTGGGGAACCCCGAGTGCCGCCAGTCACGCGAGCGCTGTCTTCTCCATTGTCGCCGGAGCTGGGTTCCTGGCCGCGGTCGTCGTCCTCGGGGCAGCACCCTGCGCGGCGACCATCTTCCCCAAACACCCTCACGTAGAGGGTGGCATCGCCGTCAAACTTGAAGTGTAGGGTGCAATGACGGCTCAGGCCACGCGCGCGGGCAAACGTCTGCCAACCGCAGGCCAGGGCCAGGCTCCCGGCTGCGGAGACCTCCAGTGAAGCCCATGAGGCCCGGCTGCAACAGCCGTCGCCCTGAAGCCAGAGGCCGCCCGGGGCGCCGACCGGGAGCTCGCCGAGGAGGAAGCGAGGAAGCGGAAGCTGGGTGCTAGTCGGCTCCGCCGACCACACGATGAACTCCGGCAGCACCTCTGCAGCGCGAAAGCGTGGCCCAGGGGGACGCGCGACCGGAGCGCGGCCCAGGGGGACGCGCGACCGGAGCGCGCCCCCCGGCCGCAGCAATCCGCCCGTCACCGCACTAGAAATCATCTCCATGGCCGCAGGGAGCTGCCGTGGTGGCCACAGGATGTTTGCGAGGGCGCCCTCGGCCGCGCTTGGGCGGGGGAGAGGCAGGCTCAACCTGGTGAGCCTTCCCCTTCTCTGCGGCCGAGAACCTCTTCGACGGGGCCATAAAGAAGAAGCAGAAGCAAGGGGGGATAAACTAGAAGGGCGCGCGCCGTTCCGTACTTATGGCCGGTGAAGGCCAACCGTCGACCTCCACGATCGCAGGTAATCATGACCCGCTTTGCATGCAGGGACTTTTCCAGTCCATGAAGTTGCCGAGGCGCCATGGGGAAGTGGAGACGCCCACGTCCAATCAATCGCCACGCGGCGCCCAAGGCCGCAGGCTGTTAGGGCCCGCGGCGCTTCACTCTTGCCCTTCCGCCTCCCTGCACGGCCAAGTCCAGGTGCGCCTCGGGCCCGGGGGCTACTGTCGGCGTTCTGGGAATGGGGGTCCCCAGACTTGCCTGCCTGCGGCCTGCGGCGTGGCTCAAAGGGGGGCCCAGCACGGCCCATCTTCATCAACACAGACCCAAGACCCTCGCGAGGGGCCAAGCCTCGCGGGGCGGATGATGCAGAGCTTCCTCAGGCACGGCCTCATCAGGCTGGCTCGCGAGGAGGCGGAGAGATCAAGGCGGGGTACCTCACGAGGTGCCCGTGATGCAACCCATGACGACCAAAGGCGCCAGGCGGGTGCGAGCCCGCGCAGTGTCCTCCTTTCCTCTTTGGTGCAAAGGGAGCAAGTGCAGCCGCGGAGTACGAGGCATCATGCAAAGGTTGCCATTTCGGTGCAACAAGACCAAGACTAGGAGGACTGCAAGGCGGAGGTCATTGTGGAGCCCAAGACAGCGTCACCACCAGAGCTTTGTGCAGGCGAAGACTACTTTTGTCAGGATAGCTAGTACTAGCTGTCCCCCTTCAAATTAGCCCGCCATTGTTGGCTCCATTCCCGCTCGATATTTGGGAAGAGGACCAGGGCCACTATAAATAGGACCAGCCACCCACAGAACAGGAGAGGATCAGAATCAGAGAGAGAAAGAGAGAAGGGTGACTGAACTCCTCCCAGTAGTTCATCGCCCCAGCCAAGAGCAGACCCTCGCGAGGCTGTTCTTCCTTGTATTGTTCATCATCATCAGCCCAAGAGGCAATCCACCACACCACACACTGGAGTAGGGTATTACACCACAATGGTGGCCCGAACCAGTATAAACCCTGTGTTATTCGGGTTGTTCTTTCCATAGCTTAGATCTTAGCGAGGCAGAGGGGTGCAGGTAGGTAGGAGGCGAAATCTCCGTGCGCACCCCAGTGTTCGAACCTCAAGGGTCTGCCGGAACCCAAAATCCGACAGGAGCGGAGTAGTCCTTGTCATTTGCATCGGTGTCGGTGATGAAGACGTTGTCTTCAATGTTGAAGATGGACTTGGCAACGTATGCTGTAGCCAGACTCGCAACGCCAGAATCAGACTCCTCCTCAGATTCCACCTCCGCCTCCTCAGAAGCAGACTCCTCCTCTGAATCCATTTCCTTGCCAACTAACGCACGTGCCTTGCCAGATGATCTCTTCTTGTGTGATGAAGACTTGGAGGAGGACTTGGAAGAGGACTTTGAGTATTTCTTCTTCTTCTTCTTGTCGTCAGAGTCATACTCCTTGCTCTTCTTCTTCTTCTTCTTCTTCTTCTTCTTCTTGTTCTCATTGTCCCACTGTGGACACTCAGAGATGTAGTGGCCAGGTTTCTTGCACTTGTGGCATGATCTTTTCTTGTAGTCATAAGCAGAAGCTTCATCATTCCTTGAGCTTGACCGTGAAGACTTTCTGAAGCCTTTCTTCTTGGTGAATTTTTGGAACTTCTTCACAAGCATAGCAAGCTCCTTTCCAATGTCTTCAGGATCATCAGAACTGCTGTCGGATTCTTCTTCAGATGTGGAGACAGCTTTTGCCTTCAAGGCACGAGTTCGCCCATAGTTGGGACCGTAGATGTCTCTTTTCTTAGAAAGCTGAAACTCGTGTGTGTTGAGCCTCTCAAGTATGTCAGACGGATCGAGTGTCTTGAAGTCAGGACGTTCTTGAATCATCAGGGCTAGGGTGTCAAATGAGCTGTCAAGTGATCTCAGGAGTGTCTTGACGACTTCATGCTTGGTGATCTCAGTGGCGCCGAGAGCTTGAAGCTCATTTGTGATATCAGTGAGTCGATCAAATGTGAGCTGGACATTCTCATTGTCATTTCTCTTGAAGCAGTTGAAGAGGTTGCGAAGGATGCTGATTCTCTGATCTCTCTGGGTTGAGACACCTTCATTGACCTTGGAGAGCCAGTCCCATACTAGCTTAGATGTTTCCAAAGCACTTACACGGCCATACTGTCCTTTGGTCAGATGACCACAGATGATATTCTTGGCAATGGAGTCCAGTTGAACGAACTTCTTGATATCAGCAGCGGTGACACCTTCACCAGCCTTAGGAACGTCATTCTTGATGACATACCATAGGCCGACATCAATGGCTTCAAGATGCATGCGCATCTTATTCTTCCAGTAGGGATATTCAGTTCCATCGAAGACGGGACATGCAGCGGAGACTTTGATTATCCCTGTAGTCGACATAGCTAAAACTCCAGGTGGTTAAACCGAATCACACAGAACAAGGGAGTACCTTGCTCTGATACCAATTGAAAGTGCGTTATATCGACTAGAGGGGGGGTGAATAGGCGATTTTTATGAAAGTCTTCAAAACGTGGAAGTTTTGAAGACAAATGATAGAAATAGACCTATTACCATGCAGCGGAAGGTAGACTACACTAGGCAAACCATAGTCAAGTATTCAATGAAGTGAAAGCACAATGACCTATAGCAGCTAGGTAGTTAGGATCAGGTAGGAAGATATTATGAAGCCAAACAGAACACACAGTCACTCAGTGAAGACAACAGATAGTGCAATCATACAATGACTTCACAAGGACCAATAGTAAGTAAAGGGAAAGGAAGGATGAAACTAGTGACTCGTTGAAGACAATGATTTGTTAGACCAGTTCCAGTTGCTGTGACAACTGTACGTCTGGTTAGGGTGGCTAGGTATTTAAACCTGAGGACACATAGTCCCGGACACCCAGTCCTGAACACGAAGCTCAGGACACCCAGTCCTCACCGTATTCCCCTTGAGCTAAGGTCACAAAGACCTTGCCCAATCACTCTGGTAAGTCTTCAAGGTAGACTCCCAAACCTTCACAGACTTCGTTCACCGGCGATCCACAATGACTCTTGGATGCTCAGAACGCGATGCCTAACCTGTTGGAGGATTCACAGTCCTCAAGTGTAATAAGTCTTCAGATCACACAGACACGAAGACTTAAGTGATGCCTAACACTCTTTGGCTCTGGGTGGTTAGGGCTTTATCCTCGCAAGGAATTCTCTCTCAAAGGCTTCGAGGTGGGTTGCTCTCAAACGACAAAAGCCGTATTCTAACTCTGAGCAGCCAACCATTTATGGTTGTAGGGGGTGGGCTATTTATAGCCACTAGGCAACCCGACCTGATTTGTCCGAAATGACCCTGGGTCACTAAGGAACTGACACGTGTTCCAACGGTCAGATTTCAAACACACACGGCAACTTTACTTGGGCTACAAGAAAAGCTGATTTGTCCGACTCTGGACAAGATTCGCTCTCATAGTCTTCACTCGAAGACATAGGTTTTGGTTAAGCATCACTTCAGTCATTCTGACTGGTTCTCTTGGACCCCACTTAACAGTAAGGTGGTTCCTATGACTCAACAAGGAAGAAAAAGAACTACGAAAGATCTAAGTCTTCGAGCTCCATAGGCTTCATGCGATGTCTTCTCTTGTCATAGTCTTCAATGTGAATATCTTCACATACCACCTTTGACATCAATGTCTTCATACATTTTTAGGGGTCATCTCTGGTAGGAAAACCGAATCAATGAGGGACTTCTACCTGTGTTATCCTGCAATTCTCACAAACACATTAGTCCCTCAACTAGGTTTGTCATCAATACTCCAAAACCAACTAGGGGTGGGACTAGATGCACTTACATGGGCTTTACTGGAGAGAGAGAGGGCTGGCCTAGGGCAGGCCGCGTGCCCCTTCCCCTCTAGTCCGAATTGGACTAGGAGAAGGGGGGCAGCGCCCCCCTTTCCTTCTCCCTCTCCCCTTCCTTTCCCCTTCATAGTAGGAGTAGGAAAGAGGGGAGTCCTACTCCTACTAGGAGGAGGACTCCTCCTGGCGCGCCATCGAGGGACGGCCAGCCTCCCCCTTGCTCCTTTATATACGGCGGCAGGGGGCACCTCTAGACACACAAGTTGATCATTGATCCCTTAGCCGTGTGCGGTGGACCCCTCCACCATAATCCACCTCGATCATATCGTAGTGGTGCTTAGGTGAAGCCCTGCGTCGGTAGCAACATCATCACCGTCAACACGTCGTCGTGCTGACAGAACTCTCTCGTGAAGCTCTGCTAGATCGGAGTTCGTGGGACGTATTCGAGCTGAACGTGTGCTGAACTCGGAGGTGCCATGTGTTCGGTACTTGGATCTGTTGGATCGTGAAGATGTTTGACTACATCAACCACGTTCTCATAACGGTTCCGCTTACGGTCTACGAGGGTACGTGGACGATACTCTTCCCTCTCGTTGCTATGCATCACCATGATCTTGCGTGTGCGTAGGAATTTTTTTGAAATTACTACGTTCCCCAATACTTGCCGGGGCATCTATGGAGCCAAGATCAGGCCCACACTTGCCAGAGTTTCGCTGCCCCGCGCCCGTTCCTACGTGGCAGCCAGCTCGCCAACTAGGCGAGCGCCTGCATGGCAGCATACAGCTTCTAGGCCAACTAGCCAAGCACCTGCGTGGTGGCATGCGGATCTTCGTGAAGACCCTGCCACCGCACCAGCTCAGCAGCCAGCCAGCTAGCATGGCGCTGCAGGCCTCGTCAGCTTGGACGCGCGTTAGAGCGAGGCAAGGCGGCGATGGACGGGATGAGCTTCTTTTCCGTCCCCGATAAAGCAAGAGGGCACGTTGGTAGTGCATTAAATGCGTTTGTCCTATGGTGCCAGGTGATAGACTTGTACACCATACATACTTTCCACCTCCTGTGTGCCACTGTGGCAACCCCTTTGACATATAAAAGGAGGCCCGAGGCATACTGAGGAAGGATTCAGACTTTTTGGATGAGGCATGCACCGCAACTAGTTCAAGAGCTGAAGAACACTAAATAAACACAAGGCATGACTAGGGTTTTACGCATCGTTTGCGGCCCGAACCTGGATAAAAATCCCCCCTGTGTTGATCTTCTAGACCCGCTCTTTGCGCATCCCCACACCCCGCCAACCGTAGAAGGGACTCCCCAAGGGATCCCATAGGTGTCGTTCCTGGCTTAGGCTTCTGAACTTGAGGCTTCTGCTCCACATGATAATCATATTGTGGCCCATGAGTAGTTGGTGGAACCATGATAGGCCATCTGACAGTCACCAACTCACCACGATTGAACGGATGTTCCACAGTATGAGGCCATGGTGGGGGAATGACGTCATCTGAGATGATTGGCTGCACAATGGTGTCAGTAGCATCATTGGCTTTGGGATCCACATTGTCTTCAGCCATGACAGTGTCATTGGCTTCAGTATTGTTGGTTGTGGCAAACTCATTGTTTTCAACCTCCATCTGTTCAACAACTGGAGGGTCGGGCACAATCACATTCTCTCCTTGAATGACTGGATCACTGGCAGGGGATGTGGATTCTCTTTTATCTTCTTTCTCTTCTTATTTTTCTTTGGCTGATGTAGCCGGAATGTCTTTAGCAGCTTTAGCTTCAGACTCAGAGGCAGACACAGAAGGGGTGGCTTCAGGGAACACTTGACGTGCTACTGAGCTGTTGTGTTGCACATCCTCTTCTGGAATGCTCGTCATGGAGACCTGTGGCCTGAGGCCTTTGCGAAGCCTGCGGAATGCTAGAGACGCCTTTGGAGAGGGAGTGGTCTGTTCCATGTAATTTTCATCATCAAGCACCAGAGTGGTGACTTGAGCTGGTGGAGTACGTGGGGTCTCATCTTGCAGGGGGTGTCTTCTTGTTTTTGCTCAACCCATGAGTCATCTTGAGCAACTAGCGTCAATGGACGACCAATGCTAATAAGTTCACTGCTCGTGAGAGCAGGCAATGATACCGACTGGGGCTCGAGCTGAGGAAGGACTTCATCATCATTCACATTGTCTTGATGACCAATGTCTTTAGCTGTGCTGGGGTCAATAGCTCGAATCTCTTCACTTCCTGGAGCCTCTGTAGAAGCAGGCTCATGAATCACTAGACGACGCGCTTGGTTGGTCGAGGCAGGGAGAGAAATAGAGATTGGTTCAATGTTGAGGGGCTCTGGGGTAGCAGCACGCTCTTTTCTTGAAGATTTTGAAGGCTTTGTCTTCAACTTCTTCTTGGAGGGAGCATCATCAGATGTATCTTTGAGCTTCCTCTTCCTGGCTTTGGCTTCAACATGCCTTGTCTTCTTCAGTTCAGAAGCCGCTGAGGGAACCTTTGGCTTTGAGCCAGTCAAACTGGCAGGGAAGACTATGCTTGGTCGATCCTGCCTTGGAGCTTCAGGTATGGCTTCAACAGACTTCTTCTTTTTCTTGGCAGCCATCTTGGGGTCGATGCCAGGATGCCCAAGAGCCTTTCTCTTTTCAGCTTCATTGTGTGCTTGCACACATTTCTGCGCATAGTACTTCATGCTCTTGCATGAGCCATTGGTTTCTTCACGCTTCTTGTTGAACTCTGCCTTGAGATCTTGCATCATCTTCTTGAAGATTTGCACATCAGCCACACTGAGCTTGGCTTCTTGAAATGCGCCTTCTCATAATCAATCTATTTCTTGAGCTCAACAATTTTCTGAGGCAAGGCAAGTTCATTAGCAATGGCTCCGTGAAATGTGACGCTAATGTCCACAGGCAGCTGTAGATCATCAATGTTGATGCTTTGGTCCTCAAACCATTCATCAATGAAGTTGTTCAGAGTATCAGCATCGAAGAGAGGAAGATCATGGAAGATTTTAGCCTCTTGCTTGCTCTTGATCAACATCTCCAGAGCTTCATCTCCTAGATCTTCATCACTTGACAGATCAATGGTGTTTTCCTCATTGCGCAGAACGGTAGCAGGAGTCAGGTCATGCCCTGAAATCTTCTTGGGCTTCTTGGTCTTCTTGGAGACACGAGACAAGTCTTCAGACTGCACAATGGGTTCAGGAGGTGCAATCTTCAATGGCTTCACATTTGAAGCTATTGGTGCGGTAGAGGGCGTTGAAGCTTTTGACTTATTCTACTTCGGTGGTGCAGGAGCATCCTTAGAGTCTACATCATTAGCAGATTGTTCCACGGTGAGCAGCAATATGGGAGAGGAGCCCATCGAAGCTATTGAAGGGGCCAATGACATTAGGATTGGCGTCACATGTGCCATCCGGCCTTGGAGCAGACGAACCAGGGTTAAAGTGGAGTCCGAGCTCCTTCCTGTTCTTGGCAGCTGACTCCTTTGTGAACTAGAAGTTGCACTTGAAGAGATCGTCGTCACGACACCATAGAAGAGATGATGGGTCAGCATTTTCTGGATGAGGTCCTCTGACCATGCATGGATAGAAGCCTTGGGCAATAGCTTCAGGCTTCGACTTGGGTTGCGGATTCCTGTAAAGAATATCGCCCCACGGGCGCTTAATAGCATTCTTTTCAGCATATTTAGGAGTGACAAAGTTATACTTGAACCACTATTCAACCCAATATATTGGGATTCATTGTATTCTGGTCTTGCGCTGATTGTAACTTTCCTCAGGATCTGACTTGTACAGTTCAAACAGATCGGAAGGGAGATCCAGAGCAGTATTGCCATGGCGCTGCCTGCCACCCTTCCTTGTAGATTTCTCAGTACCCATAATATTCAGACAAAGAGGCTTCAAGACAGTGAAAGGCTTTCGTCTACTTATCAAACAAGAACTGGCTTCACGAGAGTCAATATGATGCTGTAAGAATTCTGCAAATGAATACATACTATGAGAACCAAGGGACTCTCCCATAGACATGTACCTGTGACAGCATTAGATATGCGAGGGAAGGGGAAGAGGTCATATGCATTCTCAGAAGATTTTGAAGATAAATCAGTTTGAAGACATTGACCTCATAGTGCGAAGTCATTCACTTATTTGAAGTGAGTTGGTTCCAGATTTGTACGAATCCATGAATAAGTACAAGTGACGAATCTAACTAGTTATGAAGCATAAGTGAATATACTTTGCAAGATATGAGATGCAGAAAAAGAAGGATCCAGATTTGGATGTGTAGAAACCACTTTTGGTTGAAGTGGATGGATTTGACAGATCGAAAAAGCTGTAAAAAGTGAGATTTGTTTACCACAGAAGAACTGCTAGACGAGGCAGAATGGATGCCGAGCAGTCCAATCTCCCGTGCCCTAACTGGGCGGCGGAAGACACCTACGGCGGCGGCAGAGAAGACAATTTCCACGACCAGTGTGAGGACAGTGTCGAAGAGGTCGTGACAACTAAGTGCTTCGTCTCTGGCGTCGATGTGAGCTAGTGGTGGCGCTAAGGTTTGAGCGAGATGGCGAGGTGGAAGAGGAGATAATGACCGCGTGGGTGCGTATTTATAAGGTAAAGGGGTGCACAGTGAAATTACGCAGATGCCCCTGGCGGTTCACATCTGATGGACACGTGGCATGCATGCAACTCATTGAGAGTTGTTCCATGTTCCCACGCACGCCTGGTTTGTCGGGTGGTCGTTTCGGCTTCTCCGGTATCCAGGCAAAAGAGATATTGCATTAAAAACATACTTAAATGTGTGTCTCTATATCTTCAGCTGACAAGGATGCAGTGAAGACATTCGACACGTGTCAATAGAATGCATACGACTGGATAGATAGAATTTGAGGAAGAAGCACAAAGGGGGTTAGGGTCCGATCACATTCACTTAGTTCAGAAAATGGCAATTTTGAAGACAGCTATAAGTGAATGCTGTAGAGGACAGAACACACACACACACACACACACACACACATAGAGTAACACTATTCTGATCCCAAGATCAGAATAGTTATTTGGATCCCGGCGCACCCTATGTAGGGTCCGAGGACGTTCCCAAACTAAAAACAAGCGCCGAACTACAAAGAAAAAAGAAAGAAAAAAAGAAACCCATGCATCCCAACACCTCACATACCCACCGCGACCACACCTTTCCACCAGTTGCCGCCGACGCCCCACCCCACGCGCCGCCACCCCCTCCACCTTCGACACGCCACCACCCCCGCCTCCTCTGGCACGAGGCCAACCTCTCGTCCTCCGGTGCGCCGCTACTCCCGCCTCCCCCGACGCAAGTCCACCCCCTCCTCCTCTAGCGCGGTGTCGCCCCCACCTCCTCCGCCGTGAGTCCATCTGCCCGCAGCCAACCTCTTCTCTGCCCTAGATGCTCCCAACACCGCGGCTAGATGTCGCTGCCAGACCCACCCCATCACCCTTGGCCACATACTAATTAACCGTCGACGGCCACATATCTGAGCGCTAGCCGTTGGATTTGGCGGTTTCTCACGGCAAGCCTCCGTCCCCAAGCGCGACGCAGACAACAACCTCGTCCCTCTCGTTCCTCTTCATCCCCGTCCACCGAGCACGGTGCATCCATGGCGGCCTCCTCCCTTGAAAGTGCTAGTTATTGACTCGAGGGAGGGTGAATAGGCGATTTTTATGAAAGTCTTCAAAACACGGGGGCTTTGAAGACAAACAGTAGAAATGATCCTATTGATATGCAGCGGAAGGTAGACTACTCTAGGCAAGCCATAGTCAAGTAAGCAATGAAGTGAAAGCACGAAGACTATCAGCATCTAGGTAGTATGGATCAGGATGGAAGACAATATGAAGCCCAACAGTAAACAGTCTTCACTCATTGAAGTCAATCAGATCATACCGACAGGCAATGACTTCATGAAGACAAACTGTAAAGTAAAGGGAAGTGAAGGATAGAACCAGTAGCTTGGTGAAGAAAAGGATTTGGTAGACCAGTTCCAGTTTCTATGACAACTGTGCGTCTGGTTAGGGAGGCCACGATTTAACTCAGAAGACCGCGTCTTCACCTTATTCCCCTTGAGCTAAGGACACACAGTCCTCACCCAATCACTCTGGTAAGTCTTCAAGGTAGACTTCCAAACCTTCATAGACTTTGTTCACCGGCAATCCACAATGACTCTTGGATGCTCAGAACGCGACGCCTAACCGGCTGGAGGATTCACAGTCCTCAAGTGTAACAAGTCTTCAGATCACGCGGACAGAAAGAGTTCAGTGATGCCTAACACTCTTTGGCTCTGGCTGTATAGGGCCTTGTCCTCGCAAGGATCTCTCTCTCTCTCTCTCAAATGCTTCGGAGGTTGGTTGCTCTCAAACGATAAAAGCCGTGCACTCACTCTGAGCAGCTACAAATTTATGGTGTAGGGTGTGTGCTATTTATAGCCAGGAGGCAACCTGGCCTAATTTGTCCAAAATGACCCTGGGTCACTAAGGAACTGTGTCCAACGGTCAGATTTCAAACACATGCGACAGCCTGACTTGGGCTACAAGTAAAGCTGACTCATCCAGCTCTGGATAAGATTTGCTCTCATTGTTTTCGCTCGAAGACATAGGATTTGGTTGACCATCACATCAGTCACTCTGACTTTGTTCACTTGGACCCCACTTAACAGTACGGTGGTTCCTATGACTCAACAAAGAAGAAAAGGAAACTACGGAACAACTATGTCTTCGCACTCCATAGTCTTCATGCGAATTTATTCTCATGTCATAATCTTCACTGTGAATATCTTCACAGACCACCATTGTCTTCAATGTCTTCATACGTTTTTAGGGGTCATCTCTGGTAGGTAAACCGAATCAATATGGGACTACTACCTTTGTTATCCTGCAATTCTCACAAACACATTAGTCCCTCAACCAAGTTTGTCGTCAATACTCCAAAACCAACTAAGGGTGGCACTAGATGCACTTACAATCTCCCCCTTTTTGGTGATTGATGACAAACCGGTTGAAGTTTTCAACGGGGATAAAAATATGTGAAAGTTTAAGTTTTAAGGTATTGTCTTCATAAGTAGCAAAAGGCTCCCCTTGAAGATGTGCATATAAGTAGTTTGCTTTTGAATGCAAATGCACATGGTAGGTTTTACTTGTGGAGATCCTCTTCAACTTATGAAGACAATTCATCATGCATATAAAAGGATAAGGAAGATAATGACATGCATAATGAAAAATGGACGTCTGCGGAATGGCTTCATGCAGGATCTATCGCCGCATCACAAAGTGGCAAAAAAAGTAGCGGACGACCATTGAGTTTAAGTGTTACAACTAAGAGAACCAAATGTTTCAAAAGACAAGAGTTGTAAAGAGTTAGCAAAAATAATGCAACCACCCATAAGGACCCGCTTGAAGACTATCAACTCATAAGCTTCTCCCCCTTTTGTTAGTAAGGACCAAAAAGGTTTGAAGACATAGAGTATCTACTCATTCCCATCAGGAGTAGATGAAGGAGCAGGGTCGACGTTGGAGTTTGGTGGTGCAGACGGGCCTAATGCAGTGTCGAGATGCAGTGTAGCCATGGTCGGTGAAGTGGCGTCGTCTTCTTCATCGTCGACTCTCGCAACAACAGTTGTAGCCGAAGATGAATGCTCAGAATCTTCAATTGAGGGAGTGCGGCGCCAACTTGCATTTTGGGGAGGCCTGGAATCAAACTTGAAGCCCTCATTGAAGCCATCTTCGTGAAGATTGTCTTCAGAGCATAGGAGTGTGAGACTCTTCCAGGACCACCGACAGGTTTCATGGGCAACGAACGAGTTCTTGGTGGAAAAATTTCGAATGTGATTGACATCCACCTAGATACTCTGCATCTGACGCTTGAGCCAGTCATGATGCCTATCCTGCTTCTGATGTAAGGCCACGAGAAGCTCTCGGTCATTGAGTACACGAGAACACTTCCGAGGCCTTTGAGCAATTGTACTATCAGTGGCTTCGGTGTTTGCACAATGGGGCATGCACATATTGCCAGCTAGAGGATAAGTTGGAGTTGCCGCATTGGGGACAAGAATTCCCCCCATTGGTTGCGAGAAGCTTTGATGATCAGCATTGTGAAGATATAAAGGTTGATTGGCAGGCTCTAGGTAGATGGCTTCAATGGACAGATCAACCTCAGGCAGGAAGACAAGATGGTTGCGCGCTGAGGGCTGATAGTCAATAGTCGAATGGAGCTTGATCAGGCACATCACCCATGGAGCATAAAACTTCAGGCCACACAGATCAATCCCAGATGCAGCTAGTTGTCTGATGAATAAATCCTGGGTATTGAATCTGATGCCATTGATGATATAAAACACCAAAGTCTTCATGGCTCCTTTAAGTTTGGCTTCATCTGAGTGTCCCTTGATGGGCCATAGAGTATGTCTCAGAATATGATAAACTGTGTGGGGCAGGTACTCGAGGTCCTTGACAAAGAACTCTTTGGGGTATTCAGCATCAGAAGGCAATGGCTTCATCATACTTAACATCTCACTCATATTTGGCTCAGGCCTCTGGAAGATACTCTACATTCGTCGCGATGATGCTGACAACCAAGCTCGTAGAACTCGCCTGGAGTGGGCAGGGAAGTAAGCTCGATGATGTCTTGAGCTTTGGCTTCATGATGCACACCACGTGACATCCACTCAAGGATCCATGTCTTCGGATCCTTGTTGTAGCCACGAATGTAAAGTGTTGCATAGAACTGCAGCAGAAGCTCTTCATTCCATTGCTCTTTGCCCGTAACGAACGGCAGAAGACCAACCTCCCTGAAGCAGTTAAGAGCTTCTTCCATACAGGGCAACCCAATAATAGCTTCACAATCAAGACACATGTGTGGAAAGATTCGCTCTTGATTATATAGAATGCATGAGTAATAACTGCGCTGCTGATAGCTCCAAAATCAATCGGAAGAGATCTCTGGCTTCGAACATGGATTCTTGGCGCTATCGAAGAAGGTGTTGTGAGCTCTAAAGTTGTTCACGCTGAAAGATCCTGGCGAAGTTGTAGCACCTGGAAGCCTTGGCAACCTTGTCTTTGGCTTCTGAACCTGAGGCCTCTGCTCCACATGGTAGTCATACTGTGGTCCTGGAACAATGGGAGGAACTAGGATAGGCCATTTCACGGTGACCAGTTGTCCACGATCAAAGGCATGTTCAATGGTGTGAGGCCTAGGAGGTGGAATAGTGGCTTCAACATTTACATTGGCTTCAGGTTGCACATGAGCTTCAGGCACCACATGTGCTTCAGGCTCCACATTGTCTTCGGCCGTGACAATGTCATTGGCTTCAGTTGTAGTGATTGTGGCAGCCTCAGTGGTTTCAACCTCCATTTGTTCAATAACAGGAGGGTTGGGCACAGTCACATTCTCCTCGAGAATGACTTGATCAGTAGCAGGGGGTGTGGTAACTCGTTCTTCTTCTCTTTCTTCTTGATCTTCATCAGCTGATGCAGCTGGAATGTCTTCAGCAGCTTTGGCTTCAGACCCAGAGACATTCATAGTAGGGGTGGCTTCAGGAAACACTTGACATGCCACTGAGCTTTGTTGCACTTCCTCTTTTAGAATGCTTGACATGGTGACCTGTGGCCTGGGGCCTTTGTGAAGCTTGCAGAAAGCGGGCGATGCCTATGGTGATGGAAGGTGCTCCCTTGTTCTGTGTGACTCGGTTTGACCACCTGGAGTTTTAGCTATGTCAACTGCAGGGACAATCCTCCGT
Organism: Triticum urartu; assembly: GCF_003073215.2. Classification (NCBI taxonomy): domain Eukaryota; kingdom Viridiplantae; phylum Streptophyta; class Magnoliopsida; order Poales; family Poaceae; genus Triticum; species Triticum urartu. Next base: position 453,338,662 of record NC_053025.1, on the reverse strand, counting down.
TGCATGCCCCATTTTCAATGGTCATGATTATCCCCAATGGAAGGCTATGATGAAGAAGCGCCTTCTGGCTATGGATAGTGAGATTTGGACTGTTACCGAGATCGGTCTCACCGATTTATGCAAGATGGCACGCGCCGAAGATATTTAGAAGTACACCCTTCTAGATACAAAAGCAAAGGATGTTATATGCTCATGTCTGTCAAGAGACGAGTTCAGGCGCGTCATGCGTCTATGCAATGCAAATCTTATATGGGACCGGATCTCTGACGTCTATGAAGGCCATCGAACATGTCAGGACCCATGGTTCCTCGAATTCAAGGAGTCTCTCAAAACGGTGACTCCCGAACCTGAGCCATCTTCTCCCACCTACTGTTTCATGGCACGTGGTGCCAAGGTAAACTCAAGTGATGCTTACTATCAAACATCAAGTGAAGATGACTCTGAATGTGAATCTAAAACTAGCTACAGAACACTTGCTAAAATTGCAACTGAACAACAGAATGCCATTGAACATATTCAAAAACTATTAGACAAAAGCGATGACCTGTTGGACGCGGAAATGACCCGATCTCACTCCTTAATTGAAGACATCAAAATCTTCATGTCAAGTACGAAGAACTTGAAATTCGTCATGAAACGCTCTCAACTACTCATGAAAATCTCTCCTATGATTATCTTCAAAGGAAGCAAGAACTTGAGAACTTGAGATTGGCTCATGAAGATCTTCAAAAGGAGAACGAGTCACTCCGCGCTCAACAGATCAGTTCCGCTCAGGAAGGATTTGAACCACCATGTCTAAAATGTCTTGAGCGTGATAACATTGCTTCTGTTGCTGGATGTTCTACTGCTACTACTGTTGCAATATCTTCAACTGCTGATGTGGTAACTAACCCCTCTGCTGAGGATACCACTACTATTGCTGATGAGAATGCCAGGTTGAAGACATTGCTTGAGACAGGAATGTACAAAAGTCTCAAAGGGCATCAGACACTATGTGATGTCCTCAAGAAACAGATTTTCAATGGAAACCCTAGGAAAGAGGGTGTAGGGTTCGAGAGGAAAATGAATGTTGATGGTTCTTACTGCAAGCCTCAGCAGTACCCCAAAACCACATGGGTTGCTGCAAAGGGACCTTCAGTGGATCCATCTACCTTATCTGGCTTCACTTGTGCTAACCCGATTATCCTTGATGAATCCCTTGATGCAAACTATAAACTATTTAAGAATCAGAATGGTGAAGTGTTTGCCAGGTATATTGGTACTAACTGCAGGAATGGATCCCCTTTGAAGAAGATCTGGGTGCCCAAGAGTTGTCTTGAAAATCTTCAGGTGAGTGTCATCATGACACCACCCGAGAAGAAGACAAACCCCAAACCAAAGGCTTCATATGGTCCAAAGGCTTCATACAGACAGAGGACTCACCAGAGTCACCCTAACACCAATGTTTTGCAGGGAAACCATACTCAGGCCTATGAATATGAGCGTGTTTCATCAACCCGCTATGTTCATAAGGCCAAGAACTATTATGCTTATTCTTATGAGTATTATTCACCTCCTGCAAGACTATTTGCTAGGGCTCCAAAGCCAAAGTTCTCACATGCTACACTTAGACTCCCTAAAAATGTGGGTGGTTAAGAAAACTTAACTCTCTTTTGCAGGGAAGGGTCTCCAGACGGAAATCAAAGGCATCTGATGCTTATGCTGGGGACCTAAAACATCTTGTGGGGGCGCAAGATAAAATTCCCAAATGGTCTTACTATGTATTTTGTTCCTGGTTTTCTTGACAGTCATCCAATCTGCCCTAACCAGGACCTGAACTTTGATAATATGCTTGTTCGTCCAATGTTTATGCGTCACATTTCCCTTGGTGAAGCCTATTCCCCTAACTGCACTGTAGGGTATGATACCAAAGGCTTCTGAATGGATTATGGATAGTGGATGCACTAACCACATGACTGGTGATCGAAGTCTTCTCATGGACTCAACCTTACGTCCATCTAACAAGAGTCACATCACATTTGCTGACACTGGTAAAAGCAAGGTATTGGGTCTAGGTAGAGTTGCAATCTCAAAGGATCAACACATGGATAAAGTGATGCTTGTTGAATCTCTTGGTTTCAACTTAATGTCTGTCTCAATGCTTTGTGACTTGAATATGCTAGTGAAATTTGGCAAATATCGTTGCCTTGTGCTTATGGGGTCTGACAAATCTCTAGTCTTTGAAGGATATCGGAAGGACGATTTGTACATGGTAGATTTCTCAGCAGGACCACAGTTGGCCGTATATCTTCTAGCAAAGGCGTCTGAATGCTGGCTCTGGCATAGGAAGCTAGGGCATGCTGGCATGAGGAACTTGTACACACTCGCAAATAAGAAACATGTCCTAGGCATCAAGGGCATCAAGTTCAAGAAGGATCATTTGTGTGGTGCCTGCGAAGCTGGAAAGATGACAAGGGACAAGCATCCCTCGAAGACAATCATGACGACATCGCGTCCCTTCGAGCTGCTTCACATGGACTTATTTGGTCCTACTCACTACTCTACTCTTACTACCACTGCTTGTCTCTATGGTGTTGTCATTGTTGATGACTACTCAAGATATACCTGGGTGCATATAATTATCTACAAGACTGAAGTGCAGGATGTCTTCAGACGATTCGCGAATCGTGCCATGACGAACTACGGCATAAAGATCAAACACATCAAAAGTGATAACATCACAGAGTTCAAAAACACCGGCCTCGACACTTATGTTGATACATTGGGCATCACTCATGAGTTCTCAGCTCCATACATACCTCAGCAGAATGGCAACGTAGAGCGCAAGAACAGAACACTCATTGAGATGGATCGAACGATGCTTCATGAGTACAAGACTCCATGGAAGTTCTGGCCTGAAGCTATTGATACTGCATGCCACGTCATCAACCGTGTTTATCTTCACAAGCTTCTAAAGAAGACATCATATGAGCTACTGAAAGTGCAACTTCCCTGGGTGGTTTTGGTAATTCCTAACAACATATAGCTCATTGAGCTAATGCTATTTCAAGATAAATATTTCAGGAAAGCTCAATGATTGGCATGGCATGTCACTACAAAAAATACACTTCCGTGATGATACGTGTTTGTCACATTATGTCACATTTTCTGTCATGCATGTACATCCATGACAAATTTATGACAGAATCAAGATAGTCATACCTGTGCTGTCGTAGAAGTGTTCCATGACATTACCAAAATTATCATCACGGAAGTGTCCACTTCCATGACGATAAATCGTGTGCCATAGAAGTGCTTTCGTCAAGGGTGTCCGACACGTGGCATCCACCATAACGGAACGCCGTTAAGCTATCGGGTCCGGTTTTGGATTCGATAACCAGTTAACAGCCCCGACCAATGGGGATTTTCCACGTGTAAAATCATCATTGGCTGGAGGGAACACGAGTCGGCTCGCCGTTGGGATAGATGTCATCCACTCATTGGACCCAAAGCGCCTATGATACGTCGACACGTGGCACGACCCAACAGAGGCCCATTCCTATGAAAAGACTGGCCCATTTGACTTGGTCAAAAGGTGGCGGGCCGGCCCACTAAAAGCATGTTAACGACATGTTCACATATAGCCCATTTACAACCCGCTAACCCAGGGCCCGTTTACGGCCTATCCGAATTAGGCCCAATAGCGTCATCTGGGCCGTCCAATATAATTCCAGCCCGTTTTAACTTCCGGCCCATGTATGGCCCATGACGTCTTTCAGCCCATATGATGCCCTTAGTAACCCTCGGCCCATTAACGACCCGTGGTAAAATTGGCCCGTAATGAACAGTGTATCACTTTATACCCATTAACGGCCCATTATACCGTTGGGCCGTTTCCAGCCCATGTTATCTTTCGGCCTTCTCAGGGCCCATTTATTCTTGGGTTCATTTCCAGCATTCTTTTACTTCACTCTCATTTTTTGCTTGTGGGCCAAATTCAGCCCATGGTTACAGTCGGCCCGTTTGTGGCCCGTTAATACGTTGGGCCGTTTTCATAGCGTCATCAAATACGTCCGATTAACAATGGGCCATTATGGTCGGCCCATGAACGGACGATTTCAACTCCAGCCCATTTACGGCCATAATGTGGTCTGTTATTGGCCCATGTTTGGCCAACCGATCATACGGCCCGTAGAAGGCCCATTGATGATATGGCCCGTAGAAGGCCCATTGATGATATGGCCCGTAGAAGGCCCATTGTGTCTACGGCCCGTATAAGGCCCATTGTTTCTACGCCCCGTAGAAGGCCCATTGTTTTTATGGCCCTTAGAAGGCCCATTATTTCTACGGCCCGTATAAGGCCCATTGTTTCTACGCCCCGTAGAAGGCCCATTGTTTTTATGGCCCTTAGAAGGCCCATTATTTCTACGGCCCGTAGGAGGCCCATGTTAACTACAGTAAATATGTAGCCCATGGTTAATGTGGCCTAGTTTTAAAAAATAGGCTATTGCGGCCACTAGCAAACTGCAGAAAAAGAACTGCACTCACTGCAAGAAAACAAATAAACAAGACAATAAGGAAATAAATAGGCAAGCAACTTACGCTAGGCTATCACGACTATTACACATATTACATCCACTGGGCATCAGAGTTCGCCACCAGTGCAAATATAGGGAACAAAGCAGCATATAAATGCCGCAGCAAAACAAGTCCAGAACTGAAACCATTTCAGAAGAGCTCAAGAAATAATATCCTGGGTACCCATAATGCTGGCAAGATGCTTAGCAAGCTTATTAACTTTCTCTTGTTTGGCGATTAAATCCTCCAGCACTTGTTGTTGCACCAGAAAGTATGCATCTGAATTCTGCAGGGACTTCCTCAGTCCTTCGGCTTCCTGTCGCATAACATCTGATCGATGTCTTTCAACTTGAAGTTGAGACTCAAGAAGCCGAACTGATTCAGGCAGCAAGTTCGAAGAGCTGGTGCCAGCAGTAGTAGCCAGTAACTCGAACACTACATCAAGACAGGACTTTGGGGTTGTCTCAGTGTCTTCAATATAGTTTTTATCAGCTTTCTTAGAGACCAACAGGGATGTCTCACTATCTTGAACCTTATCTGCATTACTTCCTGTACCATTGCATAACGGGGTACTCTTATCCAATATTTTATCCGCATTCTAAAAGAGAAACAAACAAACACATCACAGGCTTACAATGTAGTATATGAAACTCGTTTTGGTAAACCAGTTCAGTAGTAAGGTGGACAGGATAACAACATCAAACAAACATATATCTATGTAGTATGTTCACTGTATGGTCTATATCATTCTAGTTTATGTTGCCAAATCAAGATAGATACATTTCGAATCATATCTATTTAAGACAAAGCAACTTAGACAGAATATAAGTGTGGGAAACTACACATCAATAACAACACTTGTAAGGTGCATGGCATGAGAATATAAATTTTTATTCAATTGAAATTGAAATCAACATAGAGCAAGTTACAACAGCAAACACGTTAAAGAAATTGGTTTAAAACATACCCGTTGCGCCATTGGAGTTTCAATTGCATCCTTCAAATTTGAAATTAGTTGGTATGAGTAAATACAGTGATGCAAGAGTAAAGTAGTATGAACCATAGCTACAGAACCTGACCCGAGAACAATTCTTATTCTGCTTTAAGCGTTGACTTGGGGTTCAGAGTGGTGGTCCTCGTGCTTTGGGCACTGTAGTTGCCTTACTAACTGCTTGTGTTTGGGTGCTCTGTGGTGGAGACGATGTTGTGTCAACGGGAACATGATGGCATGATATAATTCATGGATAGAATGACATAATTCAAAATATGATGACTATGTGAACAAGATGATATGATATAACTATATTATGTCTTTAGAAAATGGGTTGGCATGCCATAATTCTGATACATGCTGTCTATGTAAAAGTCATGGCATGGTATAATTCAAATATATGATTTATATACTAAGGAAGTGAGCAGAGGGAAATCACATATATGATGTGTCAACTAAGGAGATGGCATTCAATATTGTGTATATGATGTAAAAACTAAGCATTGCAATACAACATATGCATGATATGAGTAATATAACCCTGCCAAGTTTGAGCATACACCTCAGGGGGATAATAGGACTGGTCATCTACCTCTGAATCCTCCTCTGAAGAGCTATCTGTAACCAGCAAGATATCTGCTTCACCAGGTAGCATTGTCTACTTTGAAGACCTTGTTTTCACTCCAGATTTCTCCATCACCAATTCAAATGGCTGATGCACAGGAAGAGCAGTTGAATATACAAACATTGTCGACAAAAGCAATGAGAAATGCAAAAAAAGGACGGCATGATATAATTCACATATATGACGCTTGGCTAAACAACATGGCATTGCATAATTCACATATATAATGCCTTGCAACAAGATAGCATTGCATAACTCACATATATAATGTCTTGCAACAAGATGGCATTGCATAATTCACATATATGGTAATTAGACACTAAACATGTGGCATTCACACAAAGCATGTCTAAACTAAGCAAATGACATAGCAATGCAAGATACCATACGGACGATATGAGCATCATAACCCTACCAAGTTAGAGCATGCACCCCGGGGGGGGGGGAATAGGACTGGTCATCTATCTCTGAATCCTCCTCTGAGGAGCTATTTATAACCAGCAAGACATGTGCTTCGTCAGATAGCATTGTCTGCTCTGAAGATCTTTTTTCCACTCCATATTTTTCCATGACCGTGCCGAATGGCTGATGCACAGGAAGAGTAATTGAATGTACTAAAATTGTTGACAAATTTAACATGTAATAAAAAAATGATGTCATGATATAATTCACATATAAGATGACTGGCTAACTAGGGTGGCATTGCAAAATTCACATATATGATGCCTGGCTAAACAAGATGGAATTGCATGATTCACATATACGATAAATAAACTAAACAGATGGCATTGACACAAAGCATGTCTAAACTAAGCAGATGACATCTTTGATGTATACAGTAAGCAAAGCAAGGCACCATATGCATGATATTACCAACATCAGCATGCCAAGTTAGAGCGAAGACCTCATGGGGTAAATAGGAGTGGTCTTCTGCTTCTGAATCCCCCTCGGAAAAGTTATCCTCCTCTTGATTACGATCCGAAATGGGTGGAGAGGGGCTGCCTTTGCGCCCACCATGGAGCGACGTCTGTATGAAATTTTATTGCCACGCAAGGCTCATCTCTTTTGCTCTACATGTTCAGTTCCATTGTGTACTATAACTGACATGCATAGGAATAAAACATAGTGAGATTATGTAAGGAGTGCATGCACAAATGCAGAGTGATGGTAGCAAACTGTGGATAGACCCGAAACAAATGATAACAGGTAGATAATAGCTTTAGTTAAAAAATACAGATAATGGCTCCTTTAATGTTTGTTTACACCCAACATGAAACTCATAGTAGACACCCGTGATTAACCAGATAGTAGACAGATAGTACTGATTCCTACCCCAATATGTACCCCACAACCATTTAAAACTCAAGTTTCAGCATAAGTTTGGACCTGAGTCAGAATCTAATAGGTGAACACGACGATAAAGTAGCATGTCATCATATTAAGTGATGCATAACGTAAGCAGACACGGAAGAGTGTGACCTCTCTTGCGGACCCGTGTAGTCCTCAAGGTCATCTGCTCAGTTGATGATGGTAATGAAGTTGTCATGGCTGCTGGCGGGGAAGAAGATCTGAGGCGGCGAAAGACAGTCTGGAGAGCAGATCCCTACTGTTGTGAACCCTTCTGTCGTTGGAGCAGCTGAGCTGGGGTGGAACACAGCACCGCAGGAGCAGGACAAACCACACAAGGTTTTCTTTGACACATATCTGCAACAGAAGTAATTGTGTAAGGGCTTGTTTGAATTTGAGGATTCTAACAATGCAGGGATAGGAAATAGATAGGAATAGGATAGGAATGCACGTGCAAAACAGAGAATTTAAAAACACAGGATTTCTGCAAATCTGGGTGTTTGGTTCACAAGAATTGGAAGATCACATGATGCAAAGAAGCATGTTGAGATTAAGTCAAACCACAAGAAGTGTACAACCTTTTTGGCGAAGCCATGTAGATCTCAGCGTGATTGGGTTGGCCGGTGAGGATGCTCCGGCTGACTTGGCTGTCGGAGGAGGGGAAGAAGATCTTAGGCGTCTAGAGATGGAGCCCAAGGTACTGCTCCACTGTGATGGAGGGTTTCGTCGTTGGAGCAGCTCCGGTGAGTTGTACGACGCGGAGGCTGAAGCAGGACAAGAGAGACAACGTTAACCTGAGTGGAATTCTAATAGCATCTCCAATAGATGATGTAAAATACATAACCACAAAGTGCTAGATGTATACATCAGCCGCTCATCTCTGAACTTAACTATCAAAACTGAATTTAACTATCGAAACTGAACTTAACTGTCGAAACTGAATTTTGTTGTGGAAACTGAATTTTACTGTCGAAACTGAACGCACTAGAGGTGAGGCTACAAGTCAGTCGACTGACTTTTTCATCTCTGGTCAGTCGATTTTGTAGCCGTTGGATACGAAATCAAGGGCCTGTAGTTCATCTTCAACCTCCACTCCCCTGAGCCGCCAGCCACCACCGGCCAAACAGCCGCCCCCGCCACCCGCGCCGGCGGTGCGCCGCCCCGCCCACCCCGAAAACACTCCCCACCACCGGTCCACCGCTGCCCCAGCCATCCCTGTAGCCCCCCCCCCCGTGCCGAGCTTTTTCTCCAGCGATCCCCACGCCACCGCCCCACCACAGCCGGCGACCACCGCCCCCACCTTGAACCCTAAGATAGGTAGTGGGGTACTTCTCCGGTGATCCCTCCTCACCACTGCGGCAGGTTCTTCCTTAACTCCGGCAAGCCCCCCCAGCCCTTGAAAATCGTCTGACCCAAAAGTTGATTCAGTCGACTGAAGCGTAGCTAAATCGGAGCAGCATCACAAGCAAGAGCAAGAGCGAGAGCAGCAGCGCGAGCAAGAGCAAGAGCAAGATAAGACTAGGCAGGGGACCGAGAGCAAGAGCGCAGCAGCAGCCCGAGCGAGAGCTAAAGCAGCAGCAACTTCTACTGATGTGGACGTCGCCGTCGAGGGAGCGACGCCGTGGAGGAAGTGGCTGGCGACGCCGGCGTGGATGGAGCCACACCGTGTCGGCTCGGGACCGAGCGCCGACAGCACCGTGAGATAAAATCAAGAAGAAAATGCGGCGATTAGTGTACAACCTCTTTGGTGGCGCCGATTAGGCCGCAGCTTCATCTGAGGAAATGGGGATGATGATGCTCTTCCGGTGGTGCATGTGAAGACGGCGGTGTGGGAATGGACGTGGCGCAAAAGACGAGGGGAACATCGGGGCATCTCCTTGGAGGTAGAGGACGGGGTGGCTGAACCGGCGGGACGACCAAATCAACGACGGATCCACATCCGGTACGGTGGATGAGGGACGTCGAGGTGCTGCTGTGGACGACGTCGTCGGGGAAGAGGCTCTGGCTGGGTGGCGGATGGAGGAAGGTGTGGGGCTTCGCGGGTTTTGCCGGCCTCGGTGTACGAATGGGTGGGCGGATGGGATGGGAGTGGGGAACCATGGCTTAGGGACGTGCTTGTCCGAAATGTGGGCTAAGTTATGAAAGTACCCCCACCGATTTGAGGCGGTTCTTTCGGTTCAGGGGTATCACAGGCACTTCGCATGTTGGGATTTCACAGGAGGTGGGAGTTTTCGCGCGCGTTGTAATTTTGGAATAGCAAGGCGCATGTTGAGATGGAGGGAGTTGTCGGAGCACAGCGAGACAAAGATATATCTTAAATATTTCGGGCTAACAAGGCATGGGTTGAAGAGGCGGAAGTTTTGCAGCACGATAGACAGAGACGCTAGCTTGAAATTTCGGCATAACAAGGTGATGACCCTGACAGAAAACAGCCCGAAATAAAGACAAGAGATATTTGCGTGATACGGTGGTCAAAACCTTCGGGAGGTTATATAATAAATTTTTACCGACCAAAATACGTGTTCTGTAAGAAAACGGAGTCCGGAGAGCACATGAGGTGCCCACGAGGTAGGGGGGCGCACCCAGTAGGGTAGGGCGCGCCCTCCACCCTCGTGGAGGCCTCATGTCCTTCCTGGACTGCTTCTTATTTTCCTATTTTTCGAAATATTCAAAACGGAAGAAAAATTGCCATTAGAACTGTTTTGGAGTCGGTTTACTTACCGTACCACATACCTATTCCTTTTCGGAGTCTGAAACGTTCCGAAAAGTGTCCCTTATGTATTCCACCGGGGTTACGGTTTCAATAACATTGGTTTCAACATTTATAGGATTACCTGAGATATAATGTTCAATTCTTTGACCGTTCACCACCTTCGGATTTGTGCCTTCGAAGTTGTTGATTTTTATGGCACCGGAATGATAGACCTCCTCGATAACGTAAGGACCTTCCCATTTAGAGAGAAGTTTTCCTGCAAAAAATCTTAAATGAGAGTTGTATAGCAATACATAGTCACCTACATTAAACTCACGCTTTTGTATCCTTTTGTCATGCCATCTTTTAACTTTTTCTTTAAATAATTTGGCATTTTCATAGGCTTGCATTCTTCATTCATCTAGTGAGCTAATGTCAAATAACCTCTTCTCACCGGCAAGTTTCAAATCATAGTTGAGCTCTTTAATAGCCCAATAAGCCTTATGTTCTAGTTCGAGAGGTAAGTGACATGCTTTTCCATAAACCACTTTATACAGAGACATACCCATAGGATTTTTATATGCAGTTCTATAGGCCCATAATGCATCATCAAGTTTCTTGGACCAATTCGTTCTAGATCTATTAACAGTCTTTTGCAAAATTAATTTGAGTTCTCTATTACTCAATTCTACTTGACCACTAGACTGTGGGTGATAAGGAGATGCAATTTTATGATTAACATCATATTTAGCAAGCATTTTACGGAAAGCACCATGAATAAAATGAGAACCACCATCAGTCATTAAATATCTAGGGACTCTAAACCTTGGAAAAATAACTTCTTTAAGCATCTTAATAGAGGTGTTATGATCAGCACTACTAGTTGGAATAGCTTCTACCCACTTAGTAACGTAATCAACAGCAACTAAAATATGTGTATATCCATTAGAGGCAGGAAAAGGTCCCATATAATCAAAGCCCCAAACATCAAATGGTTCAATAACAAGTGAATAATTCATAGGCATTTCTTGACGTCTACTAATATTACCAATTCTTTGACATTCATCACAAGATAAGACAAACTTACGGGCATCCTTGAAGAGAGTAGGCCAATAAAAACCGGATTGCAATACCTTGTGTGCAGTTCTATCTTTAGCATGGTGTCCTCCATAAGCCTGGGAGTGACACTTGCGTAGGATCTGTTCCTGTTCATTCTTAGGTACACAATGTCTAATAACACCATCTACTCCTTCTTTATAAAGATGTGGGTCATCCCAAAAGTAATGTCTCAAATCATAGAAGAACCTTTTCTTTTGCTGGTATGTGAAACTAGGTGGTATCAATTTAGCAACAATATAATTAGCGTAATCAGCATACCATGGAGCAGTGTCAGAAGTATTTATGACATTTAGTTGTTCATCAGGAAAGCTATCATCAATAGGTGGTGGGTCATCAAGAACATTTTCTAACCTAGACAAGTTGTCTGCAACGGGGTTCTCAGCTCCCTTTGTATCAATAATATGCAAATGAAATTCTTGTATCAGGAGAACCCATCTAATAAGTCTAGGTTTAGCATCTTTCTTTTCCATAAGATATTTAATAGCAGCATGATCCGTGTGAATAGTTACTTTAGAGTCAACAATATAAGGTCTGAACTTATCACATGCAAATACAA
>NC_053025.1:453307613-453325775 GCF_003073215.2 Triticum urartu | reverse complement strand
GTAAACTACTCACACTTCATCGGAGGGGCTATGGATGTAGTAGAAGCCCTCCGTGATGACGGCCCTCTTCCGGCGGAGCTCCGAAACAGGCCCCAAGATGGGATCTCGTGGATACAGAAAGTTGCGGCGGTGGAATTAGGTTTTTGGCTCCTGTTCTGATCGTTTGGGGGTACGTGTGTATATATAGGAGGAAGAAGTACGCCGGAGGAGCAACGAGGGGCCCACGAGGCAGGGGGCGCGCCCTAGGGGGGGCGCCCCCACCCTCGTGACCGCCTCTTTTGTTCCTTGGAGCAGGGTCCAAGTCTCCTGGATCACGTTCGGTGAGAAAATCACGTTCCCGAAGATTTTATTCCGTTTGGACTCCGTTTGATATTCGTTTATCCGAAACACTGAAATAGGCAAAAAACAACATTCTGGGCTGGGCCTCCGGTTAATAGGTTAGTCCCAAAAATAATATAAAAGTGGAAAATAAAGCCCAATATAGTCCAAAACAGTAGATAATATAGCATGGAGCAATCAAAAATTATAGATACGTTGGAGACGTATCAGGCATCCCCAAGCTTAATTCCTGCTCGTCCTCGAGTAGGTAAATGATAAAAAGAGAATTTTTGATGCGGAGTGCTACTTGGCATAATTTCAATGCAATCTTCTTAATTGTGGTATGAATATTCAGATTAGAAAGATTCAAGACAAAGGTTTATATTGACATAGAAATAATAATACTTCAAGCATACTAACAAAGCAATTATGTCTTCTCAAAATAACATGGCCAAAGAAAGTTATCCCTACAAAATCATATAGTCTGGCTATGCTCTATCTTCCCCACACAAAGTATTTAAATCATGCACAACCCCGATGACAAGCCAAGCAATTGTTTCATACTCTAACTTTTTCAAAACTTTTTCAATCTTCACGCAATACATGAGCGTGAGCCATGGATATAGCACTATAGGTGGAATAGAATGGTGGTTGTGGAGAAGACAAAAAGGAGAAGATAGTCTCACATCAACTAGGCGTATCAACGGGCTATGGAGATGCCCATCAATAGATATCAATGTGAGTGAGTAGGGATTGCCATGCAACGGATGCACTAGAGCTATAAGTATATGAAAGCTCAAAAAGAAACTAAGTGGGTGTGCATCCAACTTGCTTGCTCATGAAGACCTAGGGCAATTTGAGGAAGCCCATCATTGGAATATACAAGCCAAGTTCTATAATGAAAGATTCCCACTAGTATATGAAAGTGATAACATGAGAGACTCTCTACTATGAAGATCATGGTGCTACTTTGAAGCACAAGTGTGGTAAAAGGATAGTAACATTGTCCCTTCTCTCTTTTTCTCTCATTTTTTATTTGTTTTTTATTTGGGCCTTTTCTCTTTTTTTATGGCCTCTTTTTATTTTGGGCTTCTTTGGCCTCTTTTATTTATTTTTCGTCCCGAGTCTCATCCCGACTTATGGGGGAATCATAGTCTCCATCATTCTTTCCTCACTTGGGACAATTATCGAATAATGATGATCATCACACTTTTATTTTTCTTATAACTCAACAATTACAACTCGATACTTAGAACAAAATATGACTCTATATGAATGCATCCGGCGGTGTACCGGGATATGAAATATGACAATGATGGAGTGTGTCATGATGAACTAGATGGTGGAAAGTTGCATGGCAATTATTATCTCGGAATGGGCTATGGAAATGCCATAAATGTAGGTATGGTGCTGTTTTGAGGAGGTAATATGGTAGGTGTTGATACGGCGAAAGGTGCGCGGTATTAGAGAGGCTTAGCAAAGTGGAGGGTGAGAGTGTGTATAATCCATGGACTCAACATTAGTCATAAGAACTCATATTACTTATTGCAAAAATCTAGAAGTTATCAAAGCAAAGTACTACCGCATGCTCTAGGGGGATAGATTGGTAGGAAAGACCATCGCTCGTCCCCAACCTCCACTCATAAGGAAGACAATCATAAATAATCATGCTCCGACTTCATCACATAACGGATTCACCATACGTGATGCTTACGGGGAATCACAAACTTCAACACAAGTATTCTTTTAATCACAACTACTCAACTAGCATGGACTTTAATATTATCACCTCCCATATCTCAAAACAATTATCATGCTTCAATCTTTTCTTAGTATTCAACACACTCAAAAGAAAGTTTCACAAATCTTGAATACCAAGCATATTATTATTAAGCAAATTACCATGCTATTAAGAGACTCTCAAAATAATTTAAGTGAAGCATGAGAGATCAATAGTTTCTTTAAAACAAATCCACCACCGTGCTCTAAAAGATCTAAGTGAAGTACATAGAGCAAATTTATAATGCTCAAAATATATAAATGAAGCACATACAACAAAATTACTTAGCTCAAAAGATATAAGTGAAGCGCATAGAGTAAAATTATAACGCTCAAAAGTAAGCACATAGAGCAAAATACTCTAGCTCAAAAGATATAAGTGAAGCACATAGAGTATTCTATCAAATTTTATTCATGTATGGCTCTCTCAAAAGGTGTGTACAGCAAGGATGATTGTGGACTACAAACAAAGACACAAATAATACAAGACGCTCCAAGCAAAACACATATCATGTTGGTGAATAAAAATATAGCTCCAAGTAAATTACCGATGGAAGTGGACGAAAAGAGGGGATGCCTTCCGGGGCATCCCCAAGCTTTGACTTTTTGGTGTCCTTGGATTATCTTGGGGGTGCCATGGGCATCCCCAAGCTTAGGCTCTTGCCACTCCTTGTTCCATGATCCATCAAAAGAATTCACCCAAAACTTGAAAACTTCACAACACAAAACTCAAAATAGAAAACTCGTGAGCTCCGTTAGCGAAAGAAAACAAAAGACCACTTCAAGGTACTGTAATGAACTCATTCTTTATTTATATTGGTGTTAAACCTACTTATTCCAACTTCTCTATGTTATTATAACTATTTTACTAGCCATAGATTCATCAAAATAAGCAAACAACACACGAAAAACAGAATCTGTCAAAAACAGAACAGTCTGTAGTAATCTGTAGCTAGAGCAAGATCTGGAACCCCAAAAATTCTAAAATAAATTTCTGGACGTGAGGAATTTATCTATTAATCATCTGAAAAAATAATTAACTAAATAGCACTTTCAAATAAAAATGACAGCAGTTCTCGTGAGCGCTAAAGTTTCTGTTTTTTACAGCAAGTTCAACAAGACTTTCCCCAAGTCTTCCCAACGGTTCTACTTGGCACAAACACTAATTAAACACAAAAAACACAACCAAAACATAGGCTAAATAATTTATTTATTACTAAACAGGAGCAAAAAGCAAGGAATAAAAATAAAATTGGGTTGCCTCCCAACAAGCGCTATCGTTTAACGCCCCTAGCTAGGCATAACGAGCAAGATAGATCTAGGTATTGCCATCTTTGGTAGGCAATCCATAAGTGGCTCTCATGATAGTTTCATATGGTAATTTTATTTTCTTTCTTGGAAAAGTGTTCCATGCCCTTTTTTAATGGAAATTGAAATCTAATATTCCCTTCCTTCATATCAATAATCGCACCAACCGTTCTAAGGAAAGGTCTACCAAGAATAATAGGGCAAGAAGGATTGCAATCTATATCAAGAACAATGAAATCTACGGGCACATAATTCCTATTTGCAACAATAAGAACATCATTAATCTTCCCATAGGTTTCTTAATAGTGGAATCCGCAAGATGCAAGTTTAGAGAGCAATCATCAAAATTACGGAAATCTAGCAAATCACACAAAGTCTTGGGAATAGTAGAGACACTAGCACCCAAATCACACAAAGCATAAAACTCATGATCTTTAATTTTAATTTTAATAGTTGGTTCCCACTCATCATAGAGTTTTCTAGGGATAGAAACTTTCAACTCAAGTTTTTCTTCATAAGATTGCATCAAGGCATCAACAATATGTTCGGTGAAGGCTTTATTTTGACTATAAGCATGTGGAGAATTTAGCACGGATTGCAACAAGGAAATACAATCAATTAAAGAGCAACTTTCATAATTAAATTCCTTGAAATCCAATATAGTGGGTTTAGCAACATCTAGATTTTTATTTCTTTCAATCCCACTTTCATCAATTTCATCATTAAGATCTAAATACTCCGAATTTTTAGAACGCCTTCTAGGTAAAGGAAGATCATATTCAGTTTCATCAAGATTCATATTGCAAAATAAAGATTTAATTGGAGACACATCAATAACTTTTAGATCTTCATCTTGATTTTCATAGGAATTGGAAGAACACGCTTTAATAAAGGCATCTTTGGAAGCACGCATCCTAGCGGTTCTTTCTTTACACTCATCAATTGAAATTCTCATGGCTTTTAGAGACTCATTAATATCATGCTTAGGTGGAATAGATCTAAGTTTCAAAGCATCAACATCAAGAGCAATTCTATCAACGTTCCTAGCCAAATCATCAATCTTAAGCAATTTTTCTTCAATCATAGCATTAAAATTCTTTTGTGAAGAAATAAATTCTTTAATATTAGATTCAAAATCAGAGGGCATCTTATTATAATTTCCATAAGAGTTGTTGTAGGAATTCCCATAATTATTAGAAGGATTACTAGGATATGGCCTAGGATTAAAATTCCCTCTATAAGCGTTGTTACCAAAATTATTCCTACCAACAAAATTCACATCCATAGATTCATTGTTATTCTCAATCAAAGTAGACAAAGGCATATCATTAGGATCAGAAGAAACACTCTTAGTAGCAAATAATTTCATAAGTTCATCCATCTTTCCACTCAACACATTAATTTCTTCTATCGCATGCACCTTTTTATTAGAAGTTCTTTCAGTATGCCATTGAGAATAATTAACCATAATATTATCTAGGAGTTTAGTAGCATCTCCTAAAGTGATTTCCATAAAAGTGCCTCCCGCGGCCGAATCTAAAAGATTTCTAGAAGCAAAATTCAATCCGGCATAAAAATTTGTATAATCATCCACAAATTCAAACCATGAGTAGGGCAATTACGTATCATTAATTTCATTCTCTCCCAAGCTTGTGCAACATGTTCATGATCAAGTTGTTTAAAGTTCATAATATCGTTTCTAAGAGAGATGATCTTAGCGGGAGGAAAATACTTAGAGATAAAAGCATCTTTGCACTTGTTCCATGAGTCAATACTATTCTTTAGGCAAAGACGAAAACCAAGCTTTAGCACGATCTCTAAGCGAAAAAGGAAATAGCTTCAATTTAAGACATCATTATTGACATCTTTTTTCTTTTGCATATCACATAAATCAACGAAGCTATTCAGATGAGTAGCGGCATCTTCACTAGGAAGGCCGGCGAATTGATCTTTCATAACAAGATTCAACAAAGCAGTATTAATTTCACAAGATTCAGCATCGGTAAGAGGAGCAATCGAGTGCTAAGGAAATCATTATTATTGGTATTGGTGAAGTCACACAATTTGGTAGTATCTTGAGCCATCGCGACAAACAAGCAATCTAACACACGGGCAAACAAAAAGCAAGCGGACAAAAAGAGGCAAATAGAGAGGGAGGATAGAGAGAGAGGGCGAATAAAACGGCAAGGGTGAATTGGGGGGAGAGGAAAACGAGAGGCAAATGGCAAATAATGTAATGCGAGAGATAGGGATTGTGATGGGTACTTGGTATGTTGACTTTTTGCGTAGACTCCCCGGCAACGGCGCCAGAAATCCTTCTGCTACGTCTTGAGCTTGCGTTGGTTTTCCCCGAAGAGGAAGGGATGATGCAGCAGAGTAGCGTAAGTATTTCCCTCAGTTTTTGAGAACCAAGGTATCAATCCAGTAGGAGGCCACGCTCAAGTCCCTCGTACCTGCACAAAACGATAGCTACTCGCAACCAACGCGATTAGGGGTTGTCAATCCCTTCACGGTCACTTACGAGAGTGAGATCTGATAGATATAATATTTTTGGTATTTTGGTATAATCTTCTTCTTTAAAAAGTAAGGCAAAGTAAAAGAAACAATATTAAAGTGATGGAGATTATATGATGAGAATAGACCCGGGGGCCATAGGTTTCACTAGTGGCTTCTCTCAAGAGCATAAGTATTCTACGGTGGGTGAACAAATTACTGTTGAGCAATTGACAGAATTGAGCATAGTTATGAGAATATCTAGGCATGATCATGTATATAGGCATCACGTCCGTGACAAGTAGACCGAAACGATTCTTCATCTACTACTATTACTCCACTCATCGACCGCTATCCAGCATGCATCTAGAGTATTAAGTTAAAGACAGAGTAACGCTTTAAGCAAGATGACATGATGTAGAGAGATAAATTCATGCAATATGAAATAAACCCCATCTTGTTATCCTCGATGGCAACGATACAATACTTGCCTTGCTGCCCCTTCTGTCACTGGGAAAGGACACCACAAGATCGAACCCAAAGCTAAGCACTTCTCCCATGGCAAGAACTACCAATATAGTTGGCCAAACCAAACGAATAATTCGAAGAGACTTGCAAAGATAACTAATCACACATAAAAGAATCCAGAGAAGATTCAAATATTATTCATAGATAGACTTGATCATAAACCCACAATTCATCTGTCTCAACAAACACACCGCAAAAAGAAGATTACATCGAATAGATCTCCACAAGAGAGGGGGAGAACATTGTATTGAGATCCAAAAAGAGAGAAGAAGCCATCTAGCTAATAACTATGGACCCAAAGGTCTGAGGTAAACTACTCAACACTTCATCGGAGGGGCTATGATGATGTGTAGAAGCCCTCCGTGATGACGCCCTCTCGCCAGCGGAGCTCCGAAACAGGCCCCAAGATGGGATATTGTGGATACAGAAAGTTGCGGCGGTGGAATTAGGTTTTTGGCTCCTGTTCTGATCGTCTGGAGGAGCAACGAGGGGCCCACGAGGCATGGGGGCGCGCCCTAGGGGGGGCGCCTCCACCATCGTGACCGCCTCTTTTGTTCCTTGGAGCAAGGTCCAAGTCTCCTAGATCACGTTCGGCGGAGGTACATGATACGTCTCCAACGTATCGTATTTTATGGAGGATGGTATACGTCCAAGTCTCCTGGCCCGCAGCTGGCAAACGTTCGCCCACACACGCGGTCTGAACATGCGGTGCACCCTCCACTTCAAGTACGATGGCGCATCGACCCTCTTCGTGAGGGTGTTTGGGGAAGACGGTCACTGCGCAAGATGCTGCCACGAAGACAACGACGATGCTGGCGAGGTGCTTGGCCTTGGCGATGGCCATGACGAGCACGAGGGTGAACTCGCCCTCGGTGGAGCCGCGGTTCGCCCAGCTACGGTAGCTCTGATAACCCACAAGTATAGGGGATCACAACAGTTTTCGAGGGTAGAGTATTCAACCCAAATTTATTGATTCAACACAAGGGGAGCCAAAGAATACTCTCAAGTATTAGCAGGTGAGTTTTCAATTCAATCACACCTGGAAACTTAGTATCTGCAGCAAAGTATTTAGTAGCAAAGTAATATGATAGTAGTGGTAACAGTACCAAAAGGTAACAGTAGTAAAAGTAATTTTTTTGGTATTTTGTAGTGATGATAGTAATTGCAACGGAAAAGTAAATAAGCGAAGAACAATATATGGAAAGCTCGTAGGAAATGGATCGGTGATAGAGAATTATGCCGGATGCGGTTCATCATGTAACAGTCATAAATTAGGGTGACACAAGAACTAGCTCCAGTTCATCAATGTAATGTAGGCATGTATTCCGAGATATAGTCATACGTGCTTAGCGAAACAACTTGCATGACATCTTTTATCCTACCCTCCCGTGGCTAGAGGGGTCCTTACGGAAACTAAGGGATATTAAGGCCTCCTTTTAACAGAATACTGGAACAAACTATTAACACATAGTGAATACATGAACTCCTCAAACTATGGTCATCACCGGTAAGTATCCGATTATTGTCACTTCGGGGTTAACGGATCATAACACATAATAGGTGACTATAGACTTGCAATATAGGATCAAGAACTCTCATATATTGATGAAAACATAATAGGTTCAGATCTGAAATCATGGCACTCGGGCCCTAGTGAAAAGCATTAAGCATAGCAAAGTCCAAAGCAACATCAATCTCAGAACATAGTGGATACTAGGGATCAAACCCTAACAAAACTAACTCGATTACATGATAGATCCCATCCAACCCATCATCGTCCAGCAAGCCTACGATGGAATTACTCACGCATCGGCGGTGAGAATCATGAAATTGGTGATGGAGGGGTTGATGATGAAGATGGCGATGGATTCCCCTCTCCGGAGCCGCGAACGGGCTCCAGATCAGCCCTCTCCGAGAGGTTTTAGGGCTTGGCGGCGGCTCCATATCTAAAACACGATGAATTCTTCTCTCTGATTTTTTCTCCCTGAAACGCAAATATATAGAGTTGGTCTTGAGGTCGGAGGAGCTCCAGGGGGCCCACGAGGTAGGGGGGGGTGCCTACTGGGGCAGGCGCGCCCCCCACCCTCGTGGACAGGTGGTGGGCCCCTGTGACCTTCATCTTTTGCCAGGATTTTTTGTATTTTCCAAAAAGGTGTTCCATGAAATTTCAGGTCATTCCGAGAACTTTTGTTTCTGACACATAAATAACACCATGGTAATTTTGCTGAAAACAGCGTCAGTCCGGGTTAGTTCCATTCAAATCATGCAAGTTAGAGTCCAAAACAAGGGCAAAAGTGTTTGGAAAAGGAGATACGACGGAGACGTATCAACTCCCCCAAGCTTAAACCTTTGCTTGTCCTCAAGCAATTCAGTTGATAAACTAAAAGTGATAAAGAAAAATTTTTACAAACTTTGTTTGCTCTTGTTGTTGTAAATATGTAAAGCCAGCATTCAAGTTTTCAGCAAAGATTATAACTAACCACATTCGCAATAACACTTAGGTCTCAAGTTAACTCATATCAATAGCATAATCAACTAGCGAGCAATAATAATAAACCTCGAATGACAACACTTTCTCAAAACAATCATAATATGATATAACAAGATGGTATCACAGCCCTTTCTGGGACCGCAAAACATAAATGCAGAGCACCTTTAAAGATCAAGGACTGACTAGACATTGTAATTCGTGGTAAAAGAGATCCAGTCAAGGCATACCCAATGTAAACTAACAATAATGAATGCAAATGATAGCGGTGCTCTCCAAATGGTGCTTTTTTAGACTAAGAGGATGATGACTCAGCATAAAAGTAAATAGATAGGCCCTTCACAGAGGGAAGCGGGGATTTGTAGAGGTGCCAGAGCTCGGTTTTGAAATAGAGTGAATAATTTTGAGCGGTATACTTTCATTGTCAACATAACAACCAAGAGATGGCAATATCTTCCATGCTACACACATTATAGGCGGTTCCCAAACAGAATGGTAAAGTTTATACTCCCCCCTTCCACCAACAAGCATCAATCCATGGCTTGCTCGAAACCAAAGAGTGCCTCCAACTAACAAGAGTCCCAGGGGGAGTTTTGTTTGCAATTATTTTGATTTAGTTTGCATAAAGCATGGGACTGGGCATCCCGGTGACCAGCCATTTATCGTGAGTGAGGAGCGGAGTCCACTCCTCTTGAAGAATAAGCCGCATAACATGGAAGATACGGACATCCCTAGTTGATCCATGAGCTATTCAAGCATACAAAATAGGATATTTATTTGAAGGTTTAGAGTTTGGCACATACAAATTTACTTGGAACGGCAGGTATATACCGTAATATAGGTAGGTATCGGGACTCATGTGGAATAACTCTGGGGTTTAAGGGATTGGATGCATAAGCAGTATTCCCGCTTAGTACAGGTGAAGGCTAGCAAAAGACTGGGAAGCGACCAGCTAGAGAGCGACAACAGTCATGAACATGCATTAAAATTAATCAACACCGGAAAGCAAGCATGAGTAGGATATAAACCACCATAAACATAAATATCGTGAAGGCTATGTTGATTTTGTTTAACTACATGCGTGAACATGTGCCAAGTCAAGTCACTTAAATCATTCAGAGGAGGATACCACCCTATCATACCACATCACAACCATTTTAATAGCATGCTGGAACGCAACGGTAAACCATTATAACTCATAGCTAATCAAGCATGGCACAAGAAACTATGATCTCTAGTTGTCATTGCAAACATGTTTATTCATAATAGGCTGAATCAGGAAACATGATGAACTAATCATATTTACAAAAAACAAAAGAGGTCGAGTTCATACCAGCCTTCCTTATCTCAGTCAGTCCATCAAATATCATCATAATTGCCTTTCACTTGCACGACCGAGCGATGTGAATAATAATAATAGTGCACGTGCATTGGACTAAGCTGGAATCTGCAAGCATTCAATAAACAAGAAGACAAGGCATATGGGCTCTTTTTATCAGATCAACAATAATGCTATAAGAGCCACTTCAACAACTTAATTATGGTCTTCTCCGATCGACCCCCAAAGAAAAGAAATAAAACTATTTACATGGGAGAGCTCCCTAACAAGGAAAAGAAGAACAGGAAATCTTTTTGGGTTTTCTTTTTAATTACTACTACAAGCATGGAAAGTAAACTAATTAAAAGCTACAACTATTTTTTTGGTTTTTCCTTATGGTTTATTAAACACACAAGAAGAAAGCTTAAAAAAGAAAATAAACTAGCATGGATGATACAATGAAAAAGTATGAAGCACGACATCTAGCAATAAGTTGTGAACATAAATGTAATGTCGGTGGGAAATATGTACTCCCCCAAGCTTAGGCTTTTGGGTCTAAGTTGGTCTATGGCCACGGCTGGCCTGGCGGATATCCATAATAGTAGCTGGGGTCGTACTGCGATGAAGAAGAAGACTCCGATTGCCACTGGCTGGCAAATCATCTCCGGATCCCACTGGTAATTAGACTGTCGTGAAGGATGAACTTGTGGTTCCGGCTCTGGCTCCATGGCTGGTGCAGGGTTCCGGTAGGCGTGAATAGCCTTGAATGAACAAAAGGTACTAGCCTGCAGATAAATCAAACAAAGAAGGAGCAGGCAGGGTAATAGTCTCAGGATGACGTTTATCAAAGAACAATTTGTATTTAAGCTCTCCTTCCCTATTCTTAACAATAAAATCATGTGCCACCATACTTTTATAATCTAAATAAACACGAGGCAGCACTTTTTCTTCCTTCTCATAATGCCTAATAGGTATGTTAAAATGTACAGCTAGGCGTGAAGCATAGATGCCTCCAAAGATGGCCCTTTGTACGGTTCAGACTTAACCGTTTAGCAATAATCGCCCATACTAACACAGTTATCACCGTATAAACCGTGGAGCAAAATAATAATATCAGGGACACTAAGGTTTCCATCAGTTTCCACGACCAATTAAACAACGACTAGCAAATAATGCAAAATAGCGTAAAACAGGAAAATGTATGCCAGTGATTCGTGCATCGGAAACCTTCCTTGTTTCCCCTTACAATGATAGTATCAATAAACCCATCCACATCCTCGCGATGTGGTTCCTCTGTCTTGCCCTCAAAAGGGACTAAACAAACCCGACAAAAATCATAAAGTGACATCTCCTTGTGCTCATCATATAAATGAAACTCCACCGTAGGTGGTGAGCTCCTAGAATGGAAATGAAAGTTTTGCACAAAGATATTTGTGATTAAAGATACTGACTGTGTTGGTCGTGGAGGAAAGCGGTGGAAGGCCTGCATTCTTAGCCAATTCATGAAAATCTTCATAAATCCCGGCTTCTCTCAAGAAATCATCAGGAAGCATCACACGCCCGAACCTCCATGGTGCAAGGCAAATTATACTTAGGCTTCGGTGCCTTTTCCTTCGAGCTTCGGCTCGATGAGCCCCTGAAAAGTCTCTTCATCATTTTTTGATTTTTGAAATTTTTAGTAACTTCAAAATAAAAGTAAACCAAACTCAATAATATTGATAGCAACTACTCCTACAAGTGCTAGGGCCTATATCATGCATCAAAATTACTTGGAACCATACAAATTTGACATGCAAGCTCAAGAACATGGTCACCTAGGCACAAAAAATTTGCAATGAATAAACACTAGAACAAAAACTAATTGGACCAATGGAGGAGTCACATACCAAGGAACAATCTCCCCAAGCAATTTTGTGAGAGGTGCTTTGAGCAAGGAGATCGAAAATGGCAGCAAAACGAGCTTGGACTCGAGTTTGAGTTGGTTATTCGTGTTTGTGGGGGGAGGAGGAGTGTGTGGGTGAAAGGATAAGTGGAGGAGGGCCACTGTGGGCCTACGAGGCAGGGGGCACGCCTAGGGGGTAGGGCGCGCCCTCCACCCCCGTGGCCAGGTGGATGACCCACCTGTTGTGTTCTCAGTGCCAAATATTCTCAAATAATCTAGAAAAAATCATATTTTAATTTCAGGGCATTTGGAGAACTTTTACTTTCCGGGTATTTTTATATTGCACGGATAATCAGATAACAGGCAGAAAAATACTTATTTTTATTTTATTTAATATAAATAACAGAAAGTAAAAGTGGGGTACAGAAGGTTGTGCCTTCTAGTTTCATCCATCTCATGCTCATCAAAAGGAATCCACTAACAAGGTTGATCAAGTCTTGTTAACAAACTCATTCCGAATAACATGGAACCGGAGAAATTTCGAATAACACTATGTTACCTCAACGGGGAGATGCTGTAACATCCCAAATTTTCAATTTGGGATGTTATACATTAGATCATCAGTTGCATATCATTATTTTAATTTGCTTTTGGCTGATCCTAGAAATTCTACGCAACTCAAGTGACCCACGGAGAGAGTTGGGGATTTCGTTATTTTCATATTTGAGTTTTCTCAAATTTTGAGGAATAGATCATTTGATTTAATTATTTTATCATCAATTATTTCTGTTACAAAAATATGAGAGGGAATAAAATGACTTTCCCAAAATAAAGAAATATTGAGGATTTAATAATAAAATCAAATAAGATTTTATTTCGGAGTTTTTCGGTATTTTATTTGAATTTAGGAAAAATGTGCGTTTTTCAAAATTGCATTTAGGCCCCAAATAAATGTTCACCTTGTGCGGCTTGATTTTAGAAGCCCGTGAAAATTTATTCGGAATTTTTGGAGTCCGTTTAGTATTTCTTTTTATTTTTCTTCTGCGCGTATAAAAAAAACGAACCGACCTACGGGCCGTGTCCGACTAGGACTCCGGCCCGGCTAGCCTTTATAAGCCGGGGGAGGCCCAGCCCCAGCCGAAACCCTAAGCCCGCCCCCCCCCCGCCCCGCCGCCCGCGCCAGCGCCGCGCCGCCGCCGCCGCCCCCGCCGCGCCGCCGGACGCGCCGCCGCCGCACGCCGCCCGAGGTTCGCCGCCTTGTTTTCCGCGCCGGTTTTTTTAGTTTTTTCGAAAAACCGTCGGTTTTTCATCGGTTTTTTAGATTCGGTTTTTTTAAATAGATCGGTTTTTCCGGTTTATTTAAATAGCGAGCATTCGTCCGTTCATTCGTTCTAGCGAACTTTCGTCGTTTTTTTCTTTTTCTCGGATTTAATCCGCGATTTTTCTGATTGCGATTCCTGATCCTATTTTTGTTTTAGTATAACTTTTCGCTCGTTTATCGGAATCAGGCGATTCAAGCGCCTGGAGTTTCGTCTCAAAACCCTCTATCCGTTTTTTTAGTTTTTTTTCGAAAAACCGTCGGTTTTTCGTCGGTTTTTTAGATTCGTTTTTTTAAATAGATCGGTTTTTACGGTTTATTTAAATAGCGAGCATTCGTCCGTTCGTTCGTTCTAGCGAACGTTCGTCGTTTTTTCTTTTTCTCGGATTTAATCCGCGATTTTTCTGATCCCGATTCCTGATCCGATTTTCGTTTTAGTATAACTTTTCGCTCGTTTATCGGAATCAGGCGATTCAAGCGCTTGGAGTTTCGTCTCGAAACCCTCTATCCATTTAACCAACTTAAACAAGATTTTGCTACTGTAAAAATTGCCCTAGATCCAGATTAGTAGAACGAAGTTGTTTTCTTTCGCCGTTTGACTTTCGTTGTTTTTTCGATTTGATTCCTTTTGCAAACCGGAGTTCTTAAGTTGAACCTTCTGGTTAGATCTCTTATTTGAGTTTTACCCGTGCATTAGATGAGTACTTATTGTATGCTTGTTTGTTTGTCTGCGATAGAATACCCGGAGTGCGCCGCTTGTTACTTCGAATCTCTAGGTTTCGAGGATCATCAGCAAGGCAAGTAACACGTTGATCATACCTTTTCTACTACCCGGTTTTATTGCATTAGATCAAATTCTCACACATTGCATGATTAGGATCTAATTAAATTGTGGAATGGGAAGTAGTTGAGGTAGTACCTATTACCTGTTTATTATCAAACCTTTGGGAGTTACTTCCGCGTTTGCTTATTATGCCATGCTATGCTAGTAGACGTGGATTGGGTGAGTGATATCCATGACAGATGTGAGTTTTGTTAATTAATGGTTTATCTAAGGTGGCAACTTAAACACACATCTGGGTGGATTGAGGCACCTGGGTATTCCAGGACTTGCCTGTTTTCTTTTGGACCGCCACCCAGGCTCAAAGGGATCATGAGACTATTCATACTAGAAACTTCCGTGTGCAGCCACAAGCTATTATGGGCTCTAGCATAGTTGACTAAGTCGTGCGAACTCTTACAGTGGTAGACTAGCAGATGTAGGGGATGTAGGTGGTACGGTCTACCCGATCGTAAGGTGCTAGCGCTTCTGAAAGACTATGTCTCGGTCATCCGTCTTCTCAAGCACCATGTAGTGCGAGAAACCAAACAGAGGTGATCGAGTCTTGTGGGGAAAAGTGCACAAACCTCTGCAGAGTGTAACAAACTAATCATGGTTAGCCGTGTCCCCGGTTATGGACATCTTGAGTATCTAGTACTTGGATTATCATGTGAATCCCAACATGTTACTCTAAATTAATTTTGTTGGGTTATGTTTAATGATGATGCTTAATTGGGATTGAGAATGCTGTCAACCATTCTCAATGTTTAACAACTACCATGATAGTTAAATAAATTTATTCCTTTGAAGTAGGGAAAAATTGGCTTTACGCAAAACTGTAACCATAGAGCTTTCCACCAGCCAAATATGCATATAGTATAGCTGTTTCATTCCATTACTCTCTATGTGTTACATTGCCAGCATATTCCATGTGCTGACCCGTTTTGGGCTGCAACGTTAATGTTGCAGACTTTTCAGACGATGATTAAGGAGTTTTTAGGTCGTGGTTCTATACTCAGTGATGCCGTTGGAGTTGATGGACTCACTTATCTTCCAAGCCTTCCGATGTTATTGTTATTAGATGGCCTTAAGCCATATTTATTTGTAATAAGTTATCTATGGAGACACTCGATGTAATAAGTGTGTGATTGCTACTCTGCTATAAATCCTCCGAGTACTGTGTGGTGTCAGCATTACTGATCCGGATGACACCGGAGCACAGAGATCAGACTGTTTGAGGTCTGGTCGCTACACATGCACCCAATAATAAGAATATCATATTTCTTCTTGACAGTAGGAAGAGGAAATTCAAAACCTCAAATAATCGATGGAATTTTTCCAATAGAATTGATACTGTGGACTTGAGGTTGTTTCCTCGGAAAGTGTACGTATGCTCATTACCATTAACATGAAAAGTGACATTGCCTTTAGTGCAATCAATAACAGCCCCTGCAGTATTCAAAAAGGGTCTTCCAAGAATAATAGACATACTATCGTCCTCGGGAATATCAAGAATAACAAAGTCCGTTAAAATAGTAACGTTTGCAACTACAACAGGCACATCCTCACATATACCGACAGGTATAGCAGTTGATTTATCGGCCATTTGCAAAGATATTTTAGTAGGTGTCACCTTATTCAAATCAAGTCTACGATATAAAGAGAGAGGCATAACACTAACATCGGCTCCAAGATCACATAAAGCAGTTTTTAACATAGTTTCTTTTAATAGAGCATGGTATAGTTGGTACACCGGGATGTCCTAGTTTCTTAGGTATTCCACACTTAAAAGTATAATTAGCAAGCATGGTGGAAATTTCAGCTTCTGGTATCTTTCTTTTATTAGTAACAATATCTTTCATATACTTAGCATAAGGATTCATTTTGAGCATATCAGTTAATCGCATATGCAAAAAGATAGGTCTAATCATTTCACCAAAGCGCTCAAAATCCTCATCATCCTTTTTCTTGGATGGTTTGGGAGGAAAAGGCATGGGTTTCTGAACCCAAGGCTCTCTTTCTTTTCCATGTTTCCTAGCAACAAAGTCTTTCTTATCATAACGTCGATTTTTTGATTGTGGGTTATCAAGATCAACAGTTGGTTCAATTTCTATATCATTATCATTACTAGGTTGAGTATCATCATGAACATTATCATTAACGTTATTACTAGTTTCAGGTTCATTACCAGATTGAGTTTCAGCATCAAAAATAGAAATATCATTTGGATTCTCAGGTGTTTCAATAACAGGTTCACTAGAAGCATGCAAAGTCCTATCATTTTTCTTTTTCTTCCTTTTAGAAGGACTAGGTGCATCTATATTATTTCTCCGAGAATCTTGCTCAATTCTCTTAGGGTCGCCTTCAGGATACAAAGGTTCCTGAGTCATTTTGCCACCTCTAGTCATAACTCTAACAGCATTATCATTATCCTTACTATTCAATTCATTGAGCAAATCATTTTGAGCTTTAAGTACTTGTTCTACTTGAGTGGTAACCATAGAAGCATGTTTACTAATAAGTTTAAGTTCACCTTTGACATTAGCCATATAATCACCCAAGGGTTCAACAATATTTGAATTGTATTTCAATTGTCTACCAAAATAAGCATTGCAGTCTTCTTGCTTAACCATAAATTTCTCAAACTCATCTAAGCATGGCCTAGCAAACTTAGTAAATGGGATTTTAGCTTTATCATATCTATAGAGAGAATTTACCTTTACTACATGTGTCGGGTTATCAAGACCACGAGTTTCTTCAATAGGTGATGGATCAAGATCATATGTTTCTTCAACAGGCGGTAAATTAAGACCATATATTTCTTCAATAGGAGCTAAATTCTTAACATCTTCAGATTTAATACCTTTTTCTTTCATAGATTTCTTTGCCTCTTGCATATCTTCCGAACTGAGAAATAGAATACCCCTCTTCTTCGGAGTGGGTTTAGGAATAGGCTCAGGAATTGGCTCTGGAGGTGTCCAATTATTTTCATTTGTCAACATATTATTCAATAGAATTTCAGCTTCATCTGGTGTTATTTCCCTGAAAACAGAACCAGCACAACTATCCAGGTAATCTCTGGAGGCATCGGTTAGTCCATTATAAAAGATATCAAGTATTTCATTTTTCTTAAGAGGATGATCAGGCAAAGAATTAAGTCATTGGAGAAGCCTCCCCCAAGCTTGTGGGAGGCTCTATTCTTCAATTTGCACAAAATAATATATACTCCCTTAAAGCAGCTTGTTTCTTATGAGCAGGGAAATATTTAGCAGAGAAGTAATAAATCATATCCTGGGGACTACGCATACAACCAGGATCAAGAGAATTAAACCATATCTTAGCATCACTCTTTAATGAGAACGGAACTATTTTAAGGTTATAAAAGTAACGAGTTCTCTCACCAGTACTGAACAGGGTGGCTATATCATTTAATTTAGTAAGATGTGCCACAACAGTTTCAGATTCATAGCCATGAAAAGGATCAGATTGAACCAAAGTAATTATATCAGGATCAACAGAGAATTCATAATCCTTATCGGTAACACAGATAGGTGAAGTAGCAAAAGCAGGGTCGGGTTTCATTCTAGCATTTAGAGATTGCTTATTCCATTTAGCTAATAACCTCTTGAGTTCGTATCTATCTTTGCAAGCTAAAATAGCTAAGGAAGCTTCTTTATCAAAAACATAACCCTCTGGAATAACAAGCAAGTCTTCATCATCAATTTCATCACTATTATCAGATTCAGTATTTTCAATTTCTCTAGCCCTAGCAAGTTGTTCATAAAAAAATTCACCAAGTGGCACACTAGTATCAAGCATAGAAGTAGTTTCATCATAAGTATCATGTATAGAAGAAGTGGCATCATCAATAACATGCGACATATCAGACGAATAGGCAGAAGGCATAACA
>NC_053025.1:453264222-453306613 GCF_003073215.2 Triticum urartu | reverse complement strand
AAAATTATTTTCAATGAACCTGAAATGCCCTTCTAAAAAGTTCACCCTCTTTGTCTTGGGTTAGAACCTCTGGCAAAATTGGTGCACAATTTTCTAGGTCAACAGAAGGTCATTGAATTAAATCATAAGTATTTGAATTTGGGCATTTAAATGCTATAAAATAATTTAAATGCTCAAATAATTCTGGAAATAAATGTTTGCTGTTGGAAATATTCTAAACAGAGCCCACAATTATTTTCAGGATTTTTGGAAACGTTTTAGTATTTTAATAAAGCCCAAAAGCTACAGAAAAATAGAAAAAAGAAAACAAAACAGGAAAGAGAGAGAGGGAAAGGCTTGCCTGGCGCCACCCACCAGGCCCACCTGCCGGCCCAGCCCAGCCACCGCTCCGGCGAGCTGCTTGGCTCGGCCAGGCAGGCAGCCAGGTGCTCGACGGCGAGCACAGCATGCGTGCCACGCAGCTGCCCGCCGCCTCGCCGCTCCCCTCGTCGAGCTGTCGACGTGGGACGAACCCTCTCGCTCTCCCCGACCTCGCAGACACCCGCACTCCCCTCTGGCCCCTCTCTCTCGCCCTCCCCGACGTCGCCCGAGACGTCACCGTCGCCGCCGCCACCGCAGCCGCGTCCAACGCCGTCCCGCACCCTTTCACCGTTTCCGGACGGTTCGTCGTCGTTGAGTACGCCGACTAGCCAAGCCACACGACACCGGATCCCCTGCATCATCCCCGCTGCCGTCGTCTTCAACCTCGGGCCGCCCAGATCGCCGTCGTTGTTCCGACCGCACCGAGCCTTCCCCGAGCACGCTGACCCTCCCTGCGGCTTCTCTGTGAGCTGCTGAACCTCCCCGTGCTTTCCGTTTCGCCCCTAGAACACCGTAGAGCCGCATCTCTTGTGCCCGAACGCGCCGCCGCCTGACCACGTCGCCGGCGTTGCTCCGGTGACCATTTGGTCACGGGCTTGTGTCCATCACACTCCTCGCGCCGCGTAGAGGCTGTAGGTGCTAGCGCCACACCGCCTAGGCCACTGCAGCCACGCGCACGAGCTGGCCCGAGCATCGGCCTCCGCCTGACCTCGTCGCCGGCGATGCTCCGGCCACTCCCCGGCCAAGCCATCACCACGGCTGGATGCGGGCAAGCACCAGCTGCCCGTAGCTGCTCTCCGTGTAGCAAATGGAGCCCTATGGGCAAATCCGGCAGCACGCCGCCGCATCTGGCCTCGCCGGCAGGCTTTGACCCGTTGACCGGTGGGTTTGACCGCTGACGTGGACTGGGTGGGCCCAGGTTGACTCCCCTGAGTCAATGACAAGTGGGCCCCCCTCTGCTAACTAAATCAAATTAGTCTTAACTAAAAATAATTAGTTTAATTAACTACTGACACGCGGGACCCACCAGTCAGGTTTGACCTAGACGTCCCCGTTGACCACTGACGTCACCCTGACGTAATGCTGACGCAGTAATTAAATTACTGGAATTATTCTTATACAGGAAATTCCAGAAAATAATCCAAACTTCTAAAAATTATAGAAAATCAACCATAGCTCCAAATCAAAGATTTATATATGAAAAATGATCAGAAAAATTCAATCTATCCATCTGTAATGGTGTCATGCATGAAAAAAATAAATTAACCTCGCTGTTTAAGAAAAATAAGATAATGCACTAATAAGGCTATGTTAAATGAACTAACATTTGAATCTTTGATTCAAATGAGTTCATTCCTTTCTGTTTTAGCTTGCATTAGGCCAAGACACATTCATTTTGCCATGTCATAGCATGCATCATATTGTTGCATATTGTCATGTGTTGATTATGTTCGGTGTGTCTTTCGTGGTAGGTTCTGCCTCCGAGGATAACCCCGAGTATCCGTCTGAAGGGCAGTAGGCTACTACCACTACATCAGGCAAGCAACCCATTGATCATTCCGATATAAACCCATGTTCTCGCTTCTGCTCTTGTTTGCTGCATTAAGACAACGCGATTCAAACTGTTGTGTGCTACGGTAGTTGAACCCTTATCCTGTGCATGCCCTGCCATTGCCACAGTAACTAGATGAAACCCACTAGCATGTGTAGGAGTTGATTGAGCCATGTATGTGATTCCTACCTTGCTATGCCTGTTATGTTTAGAGTTGTGTTAGGCCTGGTTCATCTGGGTGATGGGCTAGAGTGAAATGATTATGTCGGTAATGTGAGGGAGGTGTTGAACATGTTTTGGTAAAGGTATCGATGAGAGGCCATGTAGGAGTACATGGTGGGTTGTTTCATTGAGGACGTCCATAAGAACTGAGATCTGTATGCGTGATTTAAGATTCAGCTACTACCACACATTGGGCCCTGAAATATGACCCCGCTCGACTTACTGACCCCTCTCGTCCTCTATCCAGGAGTTGCAGCTAGTTTCTGGTGTTTCTAGGTTATGTGTTGGCGGCCGTCGTAGTGCTGACCCTAGGGGTGGGCTATGATGCGGTAGATACACCATGGCACGATGTACCGAGTCGCCCGTTTGGTATCTCGGGAACCCTGCACACATCGTTTGGGGCCGTTGAGGACACCCCGGCCGGATCTCCTTGCAGATGGAGCCTGAATAGGCAATAAACCTGGACTAGAGACTTGTGCAGTTAGTTAGGTCGTGGTCTACACCCACGTCGGTTTTCGCTTGAAGCCTGCCGAGCACATGTCGTGTGCAGACGCTAAGTGGTGGAAACATGTGTGATCAAAATACACCCCTGCAGGGTATAAATCTATTCGAATAGCCGCGTCCGCGGTAAAGGACTACTTGGTTTCCTATACAGTTCATAGACAAGTTAATGGATACTACTAAAAGACTCAAAATAAGTGTGAGTATCGAGCATGGCCCTCTCGTAGCACGACGAGGGAGGATCCCCGTTGGAGTATTGTGTTGGTGAGTAGTGGACACGTGTGCGAAAACTATTTTACTAGTGGAGTCTCGTAGGATAGCTTAGCCAAGAGTCAAAGCTGGCTTGCTACAATAACTCAACCATCTTCTTGAGAATGAGCATGTATAGTAGGTTCTGATGTAAGACTTGCTGAGTACCTTTGTACTCATGTTTGCTTAATTACTGTTTTCAGATGGCAACACCATCCCCTCCGATGGGTTTTATGTAGATCTCGACGTCGATGAGTGACTTGCCACCCAGGTGGTGATCATGGCCATGGAGGGCCCTATGTAGATAGACAGGCTTCGAGAAGCCTTCTTTCTTTCTAGTGTCTGTACTCAGACTATTTGCTTCTGCATGTGCTTGTATGCTTGTATGACTTGAGTGTCGAGTCATGTGACCCCTACCTGTGTGAACATGTTATGTATGGCTCTCTGGAGCCTTTAAATAAAGTACTTGAGTTGTAGAGTTTTGTTGTGATGCCATGTTGTATTTGCACATATCGAGCATATTGTGTGTATGATTGAAATGCTTGGTATGTGTGGGATCCGACAATCTAGTTGTTTATCCTTGGCAGCCTTTCTTATGGGGAAATGTAGTCTAGTGTTCCTCGAGCCATAATAGTCTGCTACAGCCCGGTTCACCGGAGTCCTGCTAGCCCAGCACTACTGCTCGGGACACTTGACTGGCCGGCATGTGTTTCACTTCGTTACTATGTCTGTCCCTTTGGGGAAATGTCACGCGGTGACATCCGGAGTCCTGCCTAGCCTGCTACAGCCCGGGTTCCCCGGAGTCCTGTTAGCCCAGTGCTATAGCCCAGATTCACAGGCTGATGACCGACATGCTCGATGTGATTCACGTATGCTTGTCTCCATAGGTCCGTGCAGCTTTGGGTTCATGACTAGCCATGTCGGCCCGGGTTCTCTGTTATATGGATGCTAGCGACACTATCATATACGTGAGCCAAAAGGTGCAAACGGTCCCGGGCCATGGTAAGGTGACACCCGTGGGGATACCGTGCGTGAGGCCGCAATGTGATATGAGGTGTTACCGGCTAGATCGATGTGACTTGGAATCGGGGTCCTGACAGCGTTGGCATCAGAGCCGGACTGTGTCACACCCTAGCTAGTTCAAGCATTAGAGTGTGCATCATGTTTAAATTCCTCTTAAATTTGAAATGGGGAAGGCAGAAACCCCCAACACCCCCTGGAAACAACTAGGGTTTACTAAAATTATTTTCAATGAACCTGAAATGCCCTTCTAAAAAGTTCACCCTCTTTGTCTTGGGTTAGAACCTCTGGCAAAATTGGTGCACAATTTTCTAGGTCAACAGAAGGTCATTGAATTAAATCATAAGTATTTGAATTTGGGCATTTAAATGCTATAAAATAATTTAAATGCTCAAATAATTCTGGAAATAAATGTTTGCTGTTGGAAATATTCTAAACAGAGCCCACAATTATTTTCAGGATTTTTGGAAACGTTTTAGTATTTTAATAAAGCCCAAAAGCTACAGAAAAATAGAAAAAAGAAAACAAAACAGGAAAGAGAGAGAGGGAAAGGCTTGCCTGGCGCCACCCACCAGGCCCACCTGCCGGCCCAGCCCAGCCACCGCTCCGGCGAGCTGCTTGGCTCGGCCAGGCAGGCAGCCAGGTGCTCGACGGCGAGCACAGCATGCGTGCCACGCAGCTGCCCGCCGCCTCGCCGCTCCCCTCGTCGAGCTGTCGACGTGGGACGAACCCTCTCGCTCTCCCCGACCTCGCAGACACCCGCACTCCCCTCTGGCCCCTCTCTCTCGCCCTCCCCGACGTCGCCCGAGACGTCACCGTCGCCGCCGCCACCGCAGCCGCGTCCAACGCCGTCCCGCACCCTTTCACCGTTTCCGGACGGTTCGTCGTCGTTGAGTACGCCGACTAGCCAAGCCACACGACACCGGATCCCCTGCATCATCCCCGCTGCCGTCGTCTTCAACCTCGGGCCGCCCAGATCGCCGTCGTTGTTCCGACCGCACCGAGCCTTCCCCGAGCACGCTGACCCTCCCTGCGGCTTCTCTGTGAGCTGCTGAACCTCCCCGTGCTTTCCGTTTCGCCCCTAGAACACCGTAGAGCCGCATCTCTTGTGCCCGAACGCGCCGCCGCCTGACCACGTCGCCGGCGTTGCTCCGGTGACCATTTGGTCACGGGCTTGTGTCCATCACACTCCTCGCGCCGCGTAGAGGCTGTAGGTGCTAGCGCCACACCGCCTAGGCCACTGCAGCCACGCGCACGAGCTGGCCCGAGCATCGGCCTCCGCCTGACCTCGTCGCCGGCGATGCTCCGGCCACTCCCCGGCCAAGCCATCACCACGGCTGGATGCGGGCAAGCACCAGCTGCCCGTAGCTGCTCTCCGTGTAGCAAATGGAGCCCTATGGGCAAATCCGGCAGCACGCCGCCGCATCTGGCCTCGCCGGCAGGCTTTGACCCGTTGACCGGTGGGTTTGACCGCTGACGTGGACTGGGTGGGCCCAGGTTGACTCCCCTGAGTCAATGACAAGTGGGCCCCCCTCTGCTAACTAAATCAAATTAGTCTTAACTAAAAATAATTAGTTTAATTAACTACTGACACGCGGGACCCACCAGTCAGGTTTGACCTAGACGTCCCCGTTGACCACTGACGTCACCCTGACGTAATGCTGACGCAGTAATTAAATTACTGGAATTATTCTTATACAGGAAATTCCAGAAAATAATCCAAACTTCTAAAAATTATAGAAAATCAACCATAGCTCCAAATCAAAGATTTATATATGAAAAATGATCAGAAAAATTCAATCTATCCATCTGTAATGGTGTCATGCATGAAAAAAATAAATTAACCTCGCTGTTTAAGAAAAATAAGATAATGCACTAATAAGGCTATGTTAAATGAACTAACATTTGAATCTTTGATTCAAATGAGTTCATTCCTTTCTGTTTTAGCTTGCATTAGGCCAAGACACATTCATTTTGCCATGTCATAGCATGCATCATATTGTTGCATATTGTCATGTGTTGATTATGTTCGGTGTGTCTTTCGTGGTAGGTTCTGCCTCCGAGGATAACCCCGAGTATCCGTCTGAAGGGCAGTATCCCACTACCACTCCATCAGGCAAGCAACCCATTGATCATTCCGATACAAACCCATGTTCTCGCTTCTGCTCTTGTTTACTGCATTAAGACAACGCGATTTCAAACTGCTGTGTGCTACGGTAGTTGAACCCTTATCCTCTGCATGACCTGTCATTGCCACAGTAACTAGATGAAACCCACTAGCATGTGTAGGAGTTGATTGAGCCATGCATGTGATTCCTACCTTGCTATGCCTGCTATGCTTAGAGTTGTGTCAGGTCTGGTTCATCTGGGTGATCGGCTAGAGTGAAATGCTTAAGTCGGTAATATGAGGGATGTGTTGAACATGTTTTGGTAAAGGTATCGATGAGAGGCCATGTAGGAGTACATGGTGGGTTGTTTCATTGAGGCCGTCCCTAAGAACTGAGATCTGTATGTGTGATTTAAGATTCAGCTACTACCATGCATTGGGATCCTTAATTGACCCTCTCGGTTTCTTAATCACCCTAGTACTCTGTCCAGGAGTTGCAAATAGTTTCTGGTGTTTGTAGGTTATGTATTGGCGGCCGTGCGTAGCGCTGACCCTAGGGGTGGGCTATGTTGCGGTAGATACACCGTGGCCGGGTATGCCGGGCGCCCGTTTGGCGTCTCGGGACCCTGTTCACATCGTTCGGGGCCGTATGTGGAAACCTCGGCCGGACTCCCTGCGGATGGAACCTGGATAGGCGGTAAACCTGGACTAGAGACTTAAGTGTTTAGGTAGGCCGTGGCCGACACCCTCGCTGGGCTTTCGCTTGAAGGTTGCCGAGTACATGTCGTGTAGACGGCGGTAAGTGGTGAAAGCGTGTATGAAGAAGTACACCCCTGCAGGGTATAAAACTATTCGAATAGCCGCATCCGCGGTAAAGGACTACTTGGTTGCCTATAAAGTTCATAGACAAGTTAATGGATACTACTAAAAGACTCAAGATAAGTGTGAGTACCGAGGATGGCCCTCTCGTAGGATGACGTGGGAGGATTCCTGGTGGAGTATTGTGTTGGTGAGTAGTGGACTCGTGTGCGAAAACTATTTTACTAGTGAAGTTCCGTAGGATAGCTTAGCCAAGAGTCAAAGCTGGCTTGCTGCAATAACCCCACCACCTTCTTAAGAATAAGCATGTATAGTAGGTTCTGATGCAAGACTTGCTGAGTACCTTTGTACTCATGTTTGCTTAATTACTGTTTTCAGACGACAACACCGCCCCTCCGATGGGTTCTACGTAGACCTTGACGTCGACGAGTGACTAGCCACCCAGGTGGTGATCCTGGCCATTTAGGTCCCTATGTAGATAGACAGGCTTCGAGAAGCCTTCTTTCTTTCTAGAGTCTGTACTCAGACTAGTTGCTTCTGCATGGGCTTGTATGATTGTATGACTTGAGTGTCGGGTCATGTGACCCCTATCCTGTATGAACATGTTATGTATGGCTCCCTGGAGCTTTTAAATAAAGTACTTGAGTTGTAGAGTTTTGTTGTGATGTCATGTTGTATGTACTCATATCGGGCATATTGTGTGTATGATTGAAATGCTTGGTATGAGTGGGATCCGACAATCTAGTTGTTTATCCTTGGCAGCCTTTCTTATGGGGAAATGTAGTCCAGTGTTCCTCGAGCCATAGTAGTATGCTACAGCCCGGTTCACCGGAGTCCTGCTAGCCCAACACTACTGTTCAGGACACTTGACTGGCCGGCATGTGTTTCACTTCGTTCCTATGTCTGTCCCTTCGGGGAAATGTCACGCGGTGATATCCGGAGTCCTTCCTAGCCTGCTACAGCCCGGGTTCCCCGGAGTCCTGTTAGCCCAGTGCTACAGCCCGGAATCACTCACTGATGACCGACATGCTCGATGTGATTCATGTATGCCTGTCTCCATAGGTCTGTGCCGCTTTGGGTTCACGACTAGCCATGTCGGCCCAGGTTCTCTGTCATATGGATTCTAGCGACACTATCATATACGTGAGCCAAAAGGCGCAAACGGTCTCGGGCCATGGTAAGGCGACACCCGTGGAATACCGTGCGTGAGGCCGCAAAGTGATATGAGGTGTTACCGGCTAGATCGATGTGACTTGGAATCGGGGTCCTGACAGCGTTGGCATCAGAGCCGGACTGCCTGTAGGTTCGTTGAGCCAAGCTGGTCGATGTCGAGTCTAGAAATGCTTTAGTTATATGTAAGGGAATTGATTGTGGGAGGGAACGTAAGGCTCTTTTACTCCTTTACCCTATCCCTCTGATCTGAATCATTCTCTTCTCATTCAACGTGGGTTAAGGACTAGGCTCTCTTCTTCTATCAGGTTCTCGTGTTACTAATCCATAGTAGCTTATAGGATTGTTGTTACAAGTCCCAGTTCAGTTTCTACTATTCTTAGTATGTTGCTAATTGGATCAGAACCTTGATATGATGTTGTTGAGTGGTATTGCAAACTGTTGTGGATGTCTCAAATCTTTTTGTGAGCATTTACAGCTGTTATGCTGTCCAATTTTCCCTAGAAATTCCGATGTCTTTGCATTGTGGTTGTGCTTTCAGATGGCCAACCGTGTTCAAAACCAAGTGGTTCGCCTGACCCGGTGCCTCGACGTGCCCGGTCATACTGCTATGTTAGTCCGGGTAACGATCGAGACGGGTTACCGTTGGTATCCCGAATACACCGTCGAAGAGCAATTCCGAGACTTTAATCAAAGCCAATATTTCTGCACCATCAGGATATTTCCTTCGTATCCTGGATCTACCGAGCCCCTTCACTGTTCCTATGGACTCGGGGTTACTGTTGAGATGGGTGTGCAGGATGCTGCCTATTCCATGATGACCATCATGCGAGTCCGGACTGACCTGCTTCGGAACACCGACTTCCGTTACATGCCAGCTTCATTTCCGGGAGCGCAAGGGTATCTTCAGGATATCTATGCTGACTCCACTCAGGAGGACTCATTAACTCGTACCACTGCCGAGATGCTCGAAGATAAGGACCGAGAGAATCGGGCCTTGAGGCTGGAGCTTTTCAATACCCATGCTGATCATTGGGCCACATTGACTCGGTTTGCACCTGCGGTGCAAGCTGGTTGTATGGATACAAGGGATCTGTATCCTGTGAGATCTGCTTTGCCAGACATGGTGGATTGGCGTGATGTGGGAGGCATCACCCCACCCCGTGGTCCCCGCAGGCCACCGTTTGTTGGTCCAAGACCTCATCCTAGCCCCTATGGTCCACAGGCTCCTCAGGACCGTCTGTTCCCGGATGGTCACGCTGAACTTCCAGGCTATGGAGGTGACTTCTATGAGGACTACTACGGAGCTGTCTGAGTTAGTAGTAGTACCACTAGTATTGTATAGTTGTATCTCCACTGTCCTGCGTGACTTGTGGAATATGACTTGGCCTGTAATCAATTCCGGAGGTGTAGACAAATAATGTATAGGAGCTTGGAATGCCTCTGATGAGATGTAACGTCTTTCATCACAGTTGTACTATAGCCTGGGCTTGTACTAAACTATGTATGATGTGTATGACCGTTGGTATATATATGGCAGTTTTATATTACCATGACATACGGATGGACATCTCTGCATTTCGTGTTATCCATTACATTCTGCACTTCCTTGCTAAGTTTGAGCCATCATTGTCTAAACCGTTGTCTTGTTTTCTCCTAGGATGGTCAACACCCGCAGCAACCCTGCTGCCTCAGAGCAGGGGGAAGCCAGTGCAGCTAGGGGTGAAAATCTGCCTCACCCGCCTTCTCTGGCCGAAGTAATGCTGGAGGCGGAAAGAAACAAGCGTGAGACTAACCGCCTGCTAGAGCGAATTGAGCAGAACACTGCACGCCACCCGCGAAATGACTTGGTGTCAATCAATGACTTTATCAAGCTGTACCCACCAAAGTTTAACCATTCTGTCGACCCCTCGACGCGGATGACTGGCTTCGCAGCATCACCCACAAGCTACGTTCTGCCAACATAGCCGAAGCCGACAAGGTTACTTATGCTGCCTACCATCTCGAAGGCCCTGCTAGCCTCTGGTGGGAAAATTTTGAAGCTATGCGCCCGGTTGGCCAAATTACTACTTGGGCTGAATTCAGTGAGGCTTTCCGTGAGCATCACATTCTGGAAGGTCTCATGGATCGCAAGAGGGAGGAGTTCTGAAACTTCACCCAAGGAAGACTGACTGCGGATGCTTATAGTCATGAATTTGGGAATCTGGCATGCTATGCCCCTGAAGAGGTATCTACTGACGCTAAGAAGCAGGCAAGGTTCTGCAAGGGACTTAGCCCTGAGCTTCGCCGCGATCTTCGTCTCCACGAGTGCACCTCTTTTCAGAAGTTGGTCAATAAAGCCATTAGTGCTGAGACAGGCCAGACTGATTATGACGCTTCACGCAAGCACTCCCATGATTTTGGCTCTTCATCCGGCTCTGGAGCTCAGAAGCGCCGGGTGTGGATTCCAAGCACGGCACTGCCACCCAGGTTCATCCCGAGGCCATCCTTTGAGGCGCCTCGTCCCAACCAGCAATTTGCACCGCCCAAGCCCTATGGTGGCCCCGCTGCTAATGCTGCTCCACGCCCCAATGTGGTGACATGCTTTAAGTGTGGAGAGCCGGGTCACTATAGCCGAGAGTGTCCCCAGAACAACAACCCCTTTCAAACTGGAAAGTCCGTTGGCTGTGGTAAGCCCGCGGGAAAGACATTCTACGCCAAGCCGGTCACCATTGCACGTGGCCATGTCAACTATGTTTCAGCCAAGGAGGCTCATGAGGATCCTAACGTCGTCCTTGGTACGCTCCTTGTTAACTGCCACCCAACATCTATTCTTTTCGATACTGGAGCATCTCATTCATTCATATCCGAGAACTAAGCTCGATTGCACAACACGACATTCTGTGACATGCCCTCTACAATGGAAATTCAAACTCCTGGCTCTAGATGGCAAACTTCTAGAATAAGCCATGGGAACGAAATTCTTGTCGATAGACTTGTCTTCCTTGCATCCTTAATAGCTCTCAAGTCCTCGGACATAAACATCATCTTGGGTATGGACTGGATGTCGGCTCATTATGCTAAGATTGATTGTGCCACTAGAACCGTTCAACTTAGTCACCCATCGGGCAAGACAGTCAATGTCTTAACTCGAATGGCCAAGCGCCAACTTTATTCCCTAAATGCCAACCCCCTTCCAGACCTTGAGGATGTTCCGGTAGTCCGAGACTTTCCGGATGTCTTTCCAGAAGAACTGCCAGGTGTTCCACCTGATAGGGATGTTGAGTTTGTGATAGACCTTGTTCCAGGAACCGTTCCAATTTCTAGAAGACCCTACAAGATGGCACCCTTAGAACTAGCCGAGCTTAAGAACCAACTCGATGAGTCCTTGAAAAAGGGTTTCATCCGTCCTAGTTCCTCTCCTTGGGCTTGCCCCGTCCTCTTCGTCAAGAAGAAGGATGGAACAGATCAAATGGTTGTAGATTACCGACCTGTCAACTTGGTCACCATCAAGAACAAATACCCGCTTCCCAGGATCAATGATCTGTATGATCAGCTCGCTGGATCCTCAGTCTTTTCCAAGATGGATTTGAGGTTGGGCTACCATCAAATCAAAATCAGAAACGGGGACATTCCCAAAACGGCCTTTGTTACTCGTTATGGCCAATACGAGTACACCATTATGTCTTTCGGTTTAACCAATGCCCCAGCCACCTTCTCCCTGTTAATGAACTCGGTTTTCATGGAGTACTTCGATAAATTCGTCGTAGTATACCTCGATGACATACTCATCTACTCCAAGAATGAAGAGGAACATGTCGAACATCTAAGGCTGGTATTGATGAAACTTCGAGAGCATCGCCTTTATGCCAAATTCTCCAAGTGTGAATTTTGGTTGCCAGAAGTGACCTATCTAGGCCATGTAATCTCTGGTAAGGGTATTGCTGTCAATCCCGAGCGAGTTCAAGACGTCCTTGATTGGACTCCACCTGAGACGGTCAAGCAAGTTCGGAGCTTCCTTGGCTTAGCGAGCTATTGCCGCCGCTTCGTCGAGAATTTCTCCAAGGTTGCTAAACCTCTAACTGAACTCCTCAAGAAAGATAAAAAGTTCGAGTGGACTCCACAGTGCGAGTTCAGTTTTCAGGAACTGAAAAGACGCCTGACATCTGCTCCCGTACTGGTACCACCAGATTTCTCGAAGGACTTTATTATCTATTGCGACGCCTCGCGACAAGGACTAGGTTGCATACTCATGCAAGATCGTCAGGTAATTGCCTATGCTTCACGGAAATTACACCCACATGAGGAAAATTATCCCACACATGATCTAGAGCTTGCAGCTGTAGTCCATGCACTTAAAACTTGGCGACATTACCTCCTCGGTAATCGTTGTGAGATCTTCACCGATCACCAAAGTTTGAAATATATCTTCACCCAACCAGACTTGAATCTCAGGCAAAAATGTTGGGTTGAGTTGATCTCGGATTACGACTTAGGAATAACTTACACCCCGGGCAAAGCCAATGTCATGGCTGATGCACTAAGTCGTAAATCATATTGTAACAACCTGATGTTAAAACAAAGTCAACCACTTCTCCATGAGGAATTTCGTAAGCTAAATCTTCACATTGTTCCTCAGGATTCCTATCCACCCTGGTGGCGAAACCTAACCTTATGGATCAAATCATAACCGCCCAGCGGTATGATAAGGGCATATCCCGAATTAAGGAAAACATTGCTAGCGGAGTTGCTAAATGTTTTTCCATGGATAAGCGGGGTGTTGTCTTCTTCGAGAACCGTTTGGTGGTTCCCAAGAAACAACATCTACGCCAGTTGATCCTTAAGGAAGCTCATGAATCCCCTCTCACCATTCATCCCGGTAGTACAAAAATGTATCAAGACCTACGCCAGAGGTTTTGGTGGACTAGGATGAAGAGAGAAATTGCTCAATACATTGCTAGTTGCGACGTCTGTCGTCGTGTTAAAGCAGAGCACCAACGGCCTGCTGGCACCCTTCAACCTTTGGCTATTCCCGAGTGGAAATGGGATAAAATCGGTATGGATTTCATCACTGGGTTTCCCAGGACCAAGGGAGGGAATAATGCCATCTTCGTCGTGATCGACCGTCTTTCCAAAGTAGCCCATTTCCTACCTGTTCGTGAGAGTATCACCGCTAGCCAGCTAGCCGATTTATACATCTCCCGAATAGTGTTCCTTCATGGTGTTCCATTGGAAATTAACTCAGACCGTGGGAGTCTCTCCACCTCCCGATTTTGGGAAAGTTTCCAAAATGCTATGGGAACTCGTCTCTCTTTTAGTACCGCCTTCCATCCTCAATCAAGTGGTCAAGTAGAGCGAGTCAATCAAATTCTGGAAGATATGCTCCGAGCTTCTGTCATCTCGTTCAGAATGAGTTGGGAGAAATGCCTTCCATTCGCGGAGTTTTCTTATAACAATAGTTATCAAGCTAGCTTAGGCAAGGCTCCTTTCGAAGTTCTCTATGGACGAAAATGTCGAACACCTCTTAACTGGTCAGAAACCGGGGAAAGACAACTCTTTGGCCCGGATATGATTCAGGAAGCAGAAGAGCAGGTTCGCGTTATTCGTGAGAAATTAAAAACA
Source organism: Triticum urartu (assembly GCF_003073215.2). NCBI lineage: Eukaryota > Viridiplantae > Streptophyta > Magnoliopsida > Poales > Poaceae > Triticum > Triticum urartu. Next base: position 453,293,012 of record NC_053025.1, on the reverse strand, counting down.
GCCCAATCTCGTCAAAAGAGTCAATATGATCGTAAACATAAGCCTATGACTTATGAAGTCGATGAGAAGGCTTACCTTCGGGTTACGCCGTTAAAGGGAACCCATTGTTTCGGTATCAAAGGTAAATTGGCTCCTCGTTACATTGGACCTTTTCGCATTCTTGCCAAACGAGGAGAAGTTGCCTACCAATTGGAACTACCTTTGCATCTTTCTAGAGTTCACGATGTCTTCCACGTTTCTCAACTCAGGCGTTGCTTCGTGGATCCTATCCATGGAGTGGACCACGAAACGCTTGATCTAAAAGATAACCTCTCATATCGGGAATATCCCGATCGTATCCTTGATCAAGCCGAGCGTACCACTCGACATCGTAATATCTAGTTTCTCAAGGTTCAATGGTCACACCATTCCGAGAAAGAAGCCACTTGGGAAAGGGAGGATCGTCTTCGACTCGAGTACCCCACCTTCTTCCCAGAGGATCCTAAATCTCAGGACGAGATTCTTTTGAGTGGGGGTGAGTTGTCACATCCTAGCTAGTTCAAGCATTAGAGTGTGCATCATGTTTAAATTCCTATTAAATTTGAAATGGGGAAGGTAGAAACCCCCAACACCCCCTGGAAACAACTAGGGTTTACTAAAATTATTTTCAATGAACCTGAAATGCCCTTCTAAGAAGTTCACCCTCTTTGTCTTGGGTTAGAACCTCTGGCAAAATTGGTGCACAATTTTCTAGGTCAACAGAAGGTCATTTAATTAAATCATAAGTATTTGAATTTGGGCATTTAAATGCTATAAAATAATTTAAATGCTCAAATAATTCTGGAAATAAATGTTTGCTGTTGGAAATATTCTAAACAGAGCCCACAATTATTTTCAGGATTTTTGGAAACGTTTTAGTATTTTAATAAATCCCTAAAGCTACAGAAAAATAGAAAAAAGAAAACAAAACAGGAAAGAGAGAGAGGGAAAGGCTTGCCTGGCGCCACCCACCAGGCCCACCTGCCGGCCCAGCCCAGCCACCGCTCCGGCGAGCTGCTTGGCTCGGCCAGGCAGGCAGCCAGGTGCTCGACGGCGAGCACAGCATGCGTGCCACGCAGCTGCCCGCCGCCTCGCCGCTCCCCTCGTCGAGCTGTCGACGTGGGACGAACCCTCTCGCTCTCCCCGACCTCGCGGACACCCGCACTCCCCTCTCTCTCGCCCTCCTCGACGTCGCCCGAGACGTCACCGTCGCCGCCGCCACCGCAGCCGCGTCCAACGCCGTCCCCGCGCCATTTCACCATGTCCGGACGGTTCGTCGTCGTCGACTACGTCGACTAGCCAAGCCACACGACGCCAGATCCCCTGCATCATCCCCGCCGCCGTCATCTTCAACCTTGGGCCGCCCAGATCACCGTCGCCGTTCCGACCGCACCGAGCCTTCCCCGAGCACGCTGACCCTCCCTGCGGCTTCTCTGTGAGCTGCTGAACCTCCCCGTGCTTTCTGTTTTGCCCCTAGAACACCGTAGAGCCGCATCTCTTGTGCCCGAACACGCCGCCGCCTAACCATGTCGCCGGCGTTGCTCCGGTGACCATTTGGTCACGGGCTTGTGTCCATCACACTCCTCGCGCCGCGTAGAGGCTGTAGGTGCTAGCGCCACACCGCCTAGGCCACTGCAGCCACGCGCACGAGCTGGCCCGAGCATCGGCCTCCGCCTGACCTCGTCGCCGGCGATGCTCCGGCCACTCCCCGGCCAAGCCATCACCACGGCTGGATGCGGGCGAGCACCAGCTGCCCGTAGCTGCTCTTCGTGTAGCAAATGGAGCCCTGTGGGCAAATCCCGCAGCACGCCGCCGCGTCTGGCCTCGCCGGCGGCTAAAAGGCTTTGACCCGTTGACCGGTGGGTTTGACCGCTGACGTGGACTGGGTGGGCCCAGGTTGACTCCCCTGAGTCAATGACAAGTGGGCCCCCCTCTGCTAACTAAATCAAATTAGTCTTAACTAAAAATAATTAGTTTAATTAACTACTGACACGCGGGACCCACCAATCAGGTTTGACCTAGACATCCCCGTTGACCACTGACGTCACCCTGACGTAATGCTGACGTAGTAATTAAATTACTGGACTTATTCTTATACAGGAAATTCCAGAAAATAATCCAAACTTCTAAAAATTATTGAAAATCAACCATAGCTCCAAATGCAAAGATTTATATATGAAAAATGATCAGAAAAATTCAATCTATCCATCTGTAATGGTTTCATGCATGACAAAACAAGTTAACCTTGCTGTTTAAGCAGAATAAGGTAATGCACTAATGTGGCTATGTTAAATGAACTAACATTTGAACCTTTGGTTCAAATAAGCACATTCATTTTTGTTATAGCTTGCATTAGGACAAGACACATTCATATTGCCATGTCATAGCATGCATCATATTGTTGCATATCGTCATGTGTTGATTGTGTTCCGATGTGTTCTTCGTGGTAGGTTCTGCCTCCGAGGATATTCACGAGTATCCAACTGAAGGGCAGTATCCCACTACCACTCCATCAGGCAAGCAACCCACTGATCATTCCGATACAAACCCATGTTCTCGCTTCTGCTCTTGTTTACTGCATTAAGACAACGCGATTTCAAACTGCTGTGTGCTACGGTAGTTGAACCCTTATCCTCTGCATGACCTGTCATTGCCACAGTAACTAGATGAAACCCACTAGCATGTGTAGGAGTTGATTGAGCCATGTATGTGATTCCTACCTTGCTATGCCTGCTATGCTTAGAGCTGTGTCAGGTCTGGTTCATCTGGGTGATGGGCTAGAGTGAAATGCTTATGTCGGTAATATGAGGGATGTGTTGAACATGTTTTGGTAAATGTATCGATGAGAGGCCATGTAGGAGTACATGGTGGGTTGTTTCATTGAGGCCGTCCCTAAGAGCTAAGATCTGTATGTGTGATTTAAGATTCAGCTACTATCGTGCATTGGGATCCTTAATTGACCCTCTCGGCTTCTTAATCACCCTAGTACTCTGTCCAGGAGTTGCAAATAGTTTCTGGTGTTTGTAGGTTATGTATTGGCGGCCGTGCGTAGCGCTGACCCTAGGGGTGGGCTATGTTGCGGTAGATACACCATGGCCGGGTATGCCGGGCGCCCGTTTGGCGTCTCGGGAGCCTATTCACATTGTTTGGGGCCGTATGTGGAAACCTCTGCCGGACTCCCTACGGATGGAACCTGGATAGGCGGTAAACCTGGACTAGAGACTGAAGTGTTTAGGTAGGCCGTGGCCGACACCCTCGCTGGGCTTCCGCTTGAAGGTTGCCGAGTACATGTCCTGTAGACGGCAGTAAGTGGTGAAAGCGTGTATGAAGAAGTACACCCCTGCAGGGTATAAAACTATTCGAATAGCCGCGTCCGCGGTAAAGGACTACTTGGTTGCCTATACAGTTCATAGACAAGTTAATGGATACTACTAAAAGACTCAAGATAAGTGTGAGTACCGAGGATGGCCCTCTCGTAGGATGACGAGGGAGGATTCCCGGTGGAGTATTGTGTTGGTGAGTAGTGGTCTCGTGTGTGAAAACTATTTTACTAGTGAAGTTCCGTAGGATAGCTTAGCCAAGAGTCAAAGCTGGCTTGCTACAATAACCCCACCACCTTCTTGAGAATAAGCATGTATAGTAGGTTCTGATGTAAGACTTGGTGAGTACCTTTGTACTCATGTTTGCTTAATTACTGTTTTCAGACGACAACACCGCCCCCTCCGATAGGTTCTACGTAGACCTTGACGTTGACGAGTGACTAGCGGCCCAGGTGGTGATCCTGGCCATGGAGGGCCCTATGTAGATAGACAGGCTTTGAGAAGCCTTCTTTCTTTCTAGAGTCTGTACTCAGACTAGTTGCTTCCGCATGTGCTTGTATGATTGTATGACTTGAGTGTCGGGTCATGTGACCCCTATCTGTATGAACATGTTATGTATGGCTCCCCGGAGCCTTTAAATAAAGTACTTGAGTTGTAGAGTTTTGTTGTGATGCCATGTTGTATGTACTCATATCGGGCATATTGTGTGTATGATTGAAATGCTTGGTATGAGTGGTATCCGACAATCTAGTTGTTTATCCTTGGCAGCCTTTCTTATGGGGAAATGTAGTCTAGTGTTCCTCAAGCCATAGTAGTCCGCTACAGCCCGGTTCACCGGAGTCCTGCTAGCCCAGCACTACTGTTCAGGACACTTGACTAGCCGGCATGTGTTTCACTTCATTCCTATGTCTGTCCCTTCGGGGAAATGTTACGCGGTGATATCCGGAGTCCTGCCTAGCCTGCTACAGCACGGGTTCCCCGGAGTCCTGTTTTCCCAGTGCTACAGCTTGGAATCACTCGCTGATGACCGACATGCTCGATGTGATTCATGTATGCCTGTCTCCATAGGTCTGTGCCGCTTTGGGTTCACGACTAGCCATGTCGGCCCGGGTTCTCTGTCATATGGATGCTAGCGACACTATCATATACGTGAGCCAAAAGGCGCAAACGGTCCCGGGCCATGGTAAGGCGACACCCGTGGAATACCGTGCATGAGGCCGCAAAGTGATATGAGGTGTTACCGGCTAGATCGATGTGACTTGGAATCGGGGTCCTGACAGACTACCTGTAGGTTCATTGAGCCAAACTGGTCGATGTCGAGTCTAGAAATGCTTTAGTTATATGTAGGGGAATTGATTGTGGGAGGGAACGTAAGGCTCTTTTACCCCTTTACCTTATGCCCTCTGATCTGAGTCATTCTCTTCTCATTCAACGTGGGTTAAGGACTAGGCTCTCTTCTTCTATCAGGTTCACGTGTTACTAATCCGTAGTAGCTTATAGGATTGTTGTTACAAGCCTCAGTACAGTTTCTACTACTTTTAGTATGTTGCCAGTTGAATCAGAACCTTGATATGATGTTGTTGAGTGGTATTGCAAACTGTTGCGGATGTCTCAAATCTTTTCCTGAGCATTTACAGCTGTTATGCTGTCCAATTTTCCCTAGAAATTCTAATGTCTTTGCATTGTGGTTGTGCTTTCAGATGGCCACTCATGCTCAAAACCAAGAGGTTCGCCTGACCCGGTGCCTCGATGTGCCCGGTCATACTGCTATGCTAGTCCGGGTAATGATCGAGACGGGTTACCGTTGGTATCCCGAATACACTGTCGAAGAGCAATTCCGAGACTACAACCAGAGCCAGTACCTCTGTACCGTCAGGATATATCCCTCTTATCCTGGAGCCACTGAGCCCCTTCACTGTTCCTATGGACTCGGGGTTACTATTGAGATGGCTGTGCAGGATGCTGCCTATTCCATGATGACCATCATGCGAGTCCGGACTGGCCTGCTTCGGAACACGGACTTCCGTTATATGCCAGCTTCACTTCCGGGAGCGCAAGGGTATCTCCAGGCTATTTATGCTGACCCCACACATGAGGAGTCACTACTCCGCACCACTGCCGAGATGCTCGAGGATAAGGACCGCGAAAATCGGGCCTTGCGTATGGAGCTTTTTAACTCTCGTGCTGATCACTGGGCCACTTTGACTCGGTTTGCACCGGCGGTACAGGCAGGATACATGGATCTGAGGGATCTGTACCCTGTACGGTCTGGATTGCCAGATTGTATGGAGTGGCGCGATGTAGGAGGCATCACCCCTCCTCGTGGTCCCCGTCTGCCACCACCTGTGGGACCAAAGCCACATCCGAGTCCCTATGGTCCGCAGGCTCCACATGACCGTCTGTTCCCAGATGATCATGTTCCACTTCCAGGCTTTGCTGGCGACTTCTATGAGGATTACTACGGAGCCGTCTGAGCTAGTAGTAGTTTCACTAGTATTGTAGTAGTTGTATTCTCCACAGTCCTGCGTGACCGTGGGATACGACTTGGTGTGTATCACGCTCCGGAGGTGTAGGAAAATAATGTATAGGAGCTTGGAATGCCTCCGATGAGATGTAATGTCTTTCACCGTAGTTGTACTCTAGCCTGGACTTGTACTAAACTATGTATGGTGTGTATGACCGTTGGTATATATACGGCAGTTCTATATTACCATGACATACGGATGAACATCTCTGCATTCCGTGTTATCCATTACATTCTGCACTTCCTTGCTAAGTTTGTGCCGTCCTTATCTAAACCGTTGTCTTGTTTTCTCCTAGGATGGTCAACACCCGCAGTAACCCTGCTGCTCCGGAGTAGGGGGAAGCCAGTGTAGTTAGGGGTGAAAATCTGCCTCACCCGCCTTCTCTGGCCGAAGTGATGCTGGAGGCGGAAAGAAACAAGCGTGAGACTAACCACTTGCTAGAGCGGATTGAGCAGAACACTGCACGCCATCACTGAAATGACTTGGTGTCAATCAATGACTTTATCAAGCTGTACCCACCAAAGTTTAACCATTCCGTCGAGCCCCTCGACGCGGATGACTGGCTTCGCAGCATCACCCACAAGCTACGTTCTACCAACATAGCCGAAGCTGATAAGGTTACTTATGCTGCCTATCACCTCGAAGGCCCTGCTAGCCTTTGGTGGGAAAACTTTGAAGCTATGCGCCCGGTCGGCCAAATAACTACTTTGGCTGAATTTAGTGAGGCTTTCCGTGAGCATCACATCCCGGAAGGTCTCATAGATCGCAAGAGGGAAGAGTTCTGCAATTTCACCCAAGGAAGACTGACTGTGGATGCATATAGTCGTGAATTTGGGAATCTGGCATGATATGCTCCTGAAGAGGTATCCACTAACGCTAAGAAGCAGGCAAGGTTCCGCAAGGGACATAACCCTGAGCTTCACCGCGATCTTCGTCTGCACGAGTGCACCTCCTTTCAGAAGTTGGTCAATAAAGCCATAAGTGCTGAGACAGGCCAGTCTGACTATGATGCTTCATGCAAGCACTCTCCTGATTTTGGCTCTTCATCCGGCTCTGGATCTCAGAAGCGCCGGGTGTGGATTCCAAGCACGGCACTGCCACCCAGGTTCATTCCGAGGCCATCCTTTGAGGCGCCTCATCCCAACCATCAGCTTGCACCGCCCAAGCCCTATGGTGGCCCCGTTGCTAATGCTATTCCACGCCCCAATGTTGCGACATGTTTCAAGTGTGGAGAGCCGGGTCACTATAGTCGATAGTGTCCCCAGAACAACAACCCCAATCAGTCTAGAAAGTCCGTTGGTCGTGGTAAGCTAGCGGGAAAGACATTCTATGCCAAGCCGGTCACCACTGCACGTGGCCATGTCAACTATGTTCCAGCCAAGGAGGCTCATGAGGATCCTAACGTCGTCCTTGGTACGCTCCTTGTTAATTGCCATCTGACATCTGTTCTTTTCGATACTGGAGCATCTCATTCATTCATATCCGAGAACTATGCTCGATTGCATAACACGACATTCTGTGACATGCCCACTTCCATGGTAATTCAAACTCCGGGTTCCAAATGGCAAACTACTAGAGTAATCCATGGGAACGAAATTCTTGTCGATAGACTTGTCTTTCTTGCATCTTTAATAGCTCTCAAGTCCTCGGACATTAACATCATCTTGGGTATGGACTGGATGTTAGCTCATTATGCTAAGATTGATTGTGCCACTAGAACCGTTCAACTTACTCAACCCATCGGGCAAGACAGTCAATGTCTTAACTCGAGTGGCCAAGCGCCAGCTTTACTCCCTAAATGCCAACCCCCTTCCAGACCTTGAGGATATTACGGTAGTCCGAGACTTTCCGGATGTCTTTCCAGAAGAACTGCCAGGTGTTCCACCTGACAGGGATGTCGAGTTTGTGATAGACCTTGTTCCAGGAACCGTTCCAATTTCTAGAAGACCCTATAAGATGGCACCCTTAGAACTAGCCGAGCTTAAGAACCAACTCGATGAGTCCTTGAAAAAGGGTTTCATCCGTCCTAGTTCCTCTCCTTCGGCTTGCCCCGCCCTCTTCGTCAAGAAGAAGGATGGAATGAATCGGATGGTTGTAGATTACCGACCTGTCAACTTGGTCACCATCAAGAACAAGTATCCGCTTCCCAGGATCAACGATCTGTATGATCAGCTTGTTGGATCCTCAGTCTTTTCCAAGATGGATTTGAGGTTGGGCTACCATAAAATAAAAATTAGAAACGGGGACATTCCCAAAACGGCCTTCGTTACTCATTATGGCCAATACGAGTACACCGTTATGTCCTTCGGTTTAACCAATGCCCCAGCCACTTTCTCTCGATTAATGAACTCCGTCTTCATGGAGTATTTGGATAAATCCGTTGTGGTATACCTCGATGATATACTCATATACTCCAAGAATGAAGAGGAACATGCCGAACATCTAAGGCTGGTATTGACGAAACTTTGAGAGCATCGCCTTTATGCCAAATTCTCCAAGTGTGAATTTTGGTTGCCAGAAGTGACCTATCTAGGCCATGTAATCTCTGGTAAGGGTATTGCTGTCAATCCCGAGCGAGTTCAAGCCGTCCTTGATTGGACTCCACCTGAGACGGTCAAGCAAGTTCGGAGCTTTCTTGGATTAGCGAGCTATTGCCGCCGCTTCGTCGAGAATTCCTCCAAGGTTGCTAAACCTCTAACTGAACTCCTCAAGAAAGATAAAAAGTTCGAGTGGACCCCACAATGCGAGTTCAGCTTTCAGGAACTGAAAAGACGCCTAACATCTGCTCCCGTACTGGTACCACCAGATTTCTCCAAGGACTTTATTATCTATTGCGACGCCTCACAACAAGGACTAGGTTGCATACTCATGCAAGATCGTCGGGTAATTGCCTATGCTTCACGGCAATTACACCCACATGAGGAAAATTATCGCACACATGATCTAGAGCTTCCAGCTGCAGTCCATGCACTTAAAACTTGGCGACATTACCTCCTCGGTAATCGTTGTGAGATCTTCACCGATCACCAAAGTTTGAAATATATATTCACCCAACCGGATTTGAATCTTAGGCAACGACGTTGGGTCGAGTTGATCTCGGATTACGACTTAGGAATAACTTACACCCCGGGCAAAGCCAATGTCATGGCTGATGCGCTAAGTCGTAAATCTTATTGTAACAACCTGATGTTACAACAAAGTCAACCACTTCTCCATGAGGAATTTCGTAAGCTTAATCTTCACATTGTTCCTCGAGGATTCCTATCCACCCTGGTGGCGAAGCCTAACCTTACAGATCAAATTATAACTGCCCAGAAACGTGATAAGGGCATATCCCGGATTAAGGAAAACATCACTAGCGGAGTTGCTAAATTTTTTTCCATGGATGAGCGAGGTGTTGTCTTGTTCGAGAACCGCTTGGTGGTTCCCAAGAAACAACATTTACGCTAGTTGATTCTTAAGGAAGCTCATGATTCCCCTCTCACCATTCATCCCGGTAGTACCAAGATGTATCAAGACCTATGCCAGAGGTTTTGGTGGACCAGGATGAAGAGAGAAATTGCTCAATACATTGCTAGTTGCGACGTCTGTCGTCGTGTTAAAGCAGAGCATCAACAGCCTGCTGGCACCCTTCAACCTTTGGCTATTCCTGAGTGGAAATGGGATAAAATCAGTATGGATTTCATTACCGGGTTTCCCAGGACCAAGGGAGGGAATAATGCCGTCTTCGTCGTGATCGACCGTCTTTCCAAAGTAGCCCATTTCCTACCTGTTCGTGAGAGTATCACCGCTAGCCAGCTAGCTGAATTATACATCTCCCGAATAGTGTCGCTTCATGGTGTCCCATTGAAAATTAACTCAGACCATGGGAGTCTCTTCACCTCTCGATTTTGGGAAAGTTTCCAAAATGCTATAGGAACTCGTCTCTCTTTTAGCACCGTCTTCCATCCTCAATCAAGTGGTCAAGTAGAGCGAGTCAATCAAATTCTGGAAGATATGCTCCGAGCTTCTATCATCTCATTCGGAATGGGTTGGGAGAAATGTAAGGGAACGTTGCAGAAAACAAAAATTTTCCTACGGTTTCACCAAGATCCATCTAGGAGTTCATCTAGCAATGAGTGATTGGATTGCATCTACATACCTTTGTAGATCACGTGCGGAAGCGTTCAAAGAACGGGGATGAGGAAGGCGTACTCGACGTGATCCAAATCACTGGAGATCCTACCGCCGAACGGACAGCACCTCCGTGTTCAACACACATACCGTCAGCGTAACGTCTCCTTCTTCTTGATCCAGCAAGGGGGAAGGAGAGGTTGAGGAAGATGGCTCCAACAGCAGCACGACGGCGTGGTGGTGGTGGAGCTGCAGTACTCCGGCAGGGCTTCGCCAAGCACTATGGAGGAGGATGTGTTGGAGAGGGAGAGGGAGGCACCAAAGGCAAGGGTATGAGAGGCCCTCCTTTCCCCACTATATATAGGGAGTCCAAGGGGGGGGGCGCCGGCCCTAGGAGATCCAATCTCCTAGGGGGGCAGCGGCCAAGGGAGGAATCCCTCCCCCCCAAGGCACCTAGGGGGTGCCTTCCCCCTTTGGGACTCTTCCCTTCTTGAACCCTAGGCGCATGGGCCTCTTGGGGCTGGTGCCCTTGGCCCATGTAGGCCAAGGCGCACCCCCTACAGCCCATGTGGCCCCCGGGGCAGGTGGCCCCACCCGGTGGACCCCCGGGACCCTTCCGGTGGTCCCGGTACAATACCGGTGACCCCGAAACTTGTCCCGACGCCCGAAATAGCACTTCCTATATATAATTCTTTACCTCCGGACCATTCCGGAACTCCTCGTGACGTCCGGGATCTCATCCGGGACTCCGAACAACATTCGGGTTACGGCATATACATATCCCTACAACCCTAGCGTCACCGAACCTTAAGTGTGTGGACCCTACGGGTTCGGGAGACATGTAGACATGACCGAGACGACTCTCCGGTCAATAACCAACAGCGGGATCTGGATACCCATGTTGGCTCCCACATGCTCCTCGATGATCTCATCGGATGAACCACGATGTCGAGGATTCAAGCAACCCCGTATACAATTCCCTTTGTCAATCGGTATGTTACTTGCCCGAGATTCGATCGTCGGTATCCCAATACCTCGTTCAATCTCGTTACTGGCAAGTCACTTTACTCGTACCGTAATGCATGATCCCGTGACCAGACACTTGGTCACTTTGAGCTCATTATGATGATGCATTACCGAGTGGGCCCAGTGATACCTCTCCGTCATACGGAGTGACAAATCCCAGTCTTGATCCGTGTCAACCCAACAGACACTTTCGTAGATACCCGTAGTATACCTTTATAGTCACCCAGTTACGTTGTGACGTTTGGTACACCCAAAGCACTCCTACGGTATCCGGGAGTTACACGATCTCATGGTCTAAGGAAAGGATACTTGACATTGGAAAAACACTAGCAAATGAACTATACGATCTTGTGCTATGTTTAGGATTGGGTCTTGTCCATCACATCATTCTCCTAATGATGTGATCTCGTTATCAATGACATCCAATGTCCATAGTCAGGAAACCATGACTATATGTTGATCAACGAGCTAGTCAACTAGAGGCTTACTAGGGACATGTTGGTGTCTATTATTCACACATGTATTATGATTTCCGGATAACACAATTATAGCATGAATAAAGACAATTATCATGAACAAGGAAATATTATAATAATGCTTTTATTATTGCCTCTAGGGCATATTTCCAACAAGAGATGCCTTCCATTCGCGGAATTTGCCTATAACAATAGTTATCAAGCTAGCTTGGGCAAAGCTCCTTTCGAAGTTCTCTATGGACAAAAATGTCGAACGCCTCTTAACTGGTCAGAAACCGGGGAAAGACAACTCTTTGGCCCGGATATGAGTCAGGAAGCAGAAGAGCAAGTTCGCGTTATTCGTGAGAAATTGAAAACAGCCCAATCTCGTCAAAAGAGCCAATATGATCATAAACATAAGCTCATGACTTATGAAGTCGGCGAGAAGGCTTACCTTCGGGTTACTCCGTTAAAGGGAACCCATCGTTTCGGTATCAAAGGAAAATTGGCTGCTCGTTACATCGGACCCTTTCGCATTCTTGCCAAACGAGGAGAAGTTGCCTACCAATTGGAACTACTTTCGCATCTTTCCAGGGTTCACGATGTCTTCCACGTTTCTCAACTCAGGTGTTGCTTCGCGGATCCTATCCATGGAGTGGACCACGAAACGCTTGATCTACAAGATAACCTCTCATATCGGGAATATCCCGTTCGTATCCTTGATCAAGCCGAGCGTACCACTCGATGCCATAATATCAAGTTTCTCAAGGTTCAATGGTCACACCATTCCGAGAAAGAAGCCACTTGGGAAAGGGAGGATCGTCTTCGACTCGAGTACCCCACTTTCTTCCTGGAGGATCCTAAATCTCGGGACGAGATTCTTTTGAGCGGGGGTGAGTTGTCACATCCCTGCTTTTAGTCATGCATTAGGGTTGGATGAACTTGTGCATCATGTTTAAATTTCTCTTAAACTTGAAATGGGGCCTAATCAACCCCAACACCCCCCTGAAAATGCTAATTTCCAACAATTGGAATTTCAATGAACCCAAAATGCCCTTCATAAAAGCCCACCATTTTTGTTCTTGACTAAAACCTCTACCAAAAATGGTCTTGCAATTTATGGAGCCATTCTGGATTTTTTGAACAAGCCATAAGTATTTGAATTTGGGCATTTTAAATGCTATAAATATTTTAAAGTGCTCAAATAATTTTGGAAGCATTTTTAGGCAGTTGGGAATATTCCCAAATGTGTCTCTAAATATTTCCAGAGTTTTTGGAAATGAGATAGTATTTATTCTATTTCAATACACATAGCAGGAAATAAATAAAAGCAAACAGAAAGAGAGAGAGAGTTAGAGGACTTACCTGTCGCCTGGCCTGGCCCAGCTCGGCCCAGCCCACTAGCTCCTGCCAGTCGTCCTCCTCCTCTCACCAGGAGGATGAGAGGCGCGTGGCCGGCGCCCGCGGCCACACGTCGGCCACCTCCTACTTCTGCCGACACCCCGGGCGCACCTACGAGTGCCACACACTCCCCCTCGTTCCCCTCTCATTCTCCCCACTCTCCCCGTGCCCCTCTCCCTCCTCTGGTTCTCTCCCCATCCCCTGCCGAGCGCAACCGTCGCCACCGACAAGCACCACCGCGGCCACCGCCTCTCCCTCGCCTCTCTGACTGGCCCATAAGCCCCGCCTCGTCGCCCTCGTCCTCTCCGCCGTGCCACGCCACCCCGGACGCCCCCAAACATCACCACCGCGGTCGTATTCTACCTTGAGCAACCAAGATCTCCGGCAACGCCCCGACGTCGTCCGACCTCCCCCGAGCCCGCTGAGACGCGTCCTGCAACCGCCGTGAGCTCGTCTACCGAACCCCTCGCTCCCCGTCGTCTATTTCCTCCTCTAGCCTTACTAACCACCGCGACCGAAGCTTGCCGCCGCCACCGCACGTCGCCGTCGTGGCCACAGCCACGTTGGGTCACAACCGAGCACGCCATCATCTTCAACGCACTCGTAGGAGCCCGTAGCACCCCCGCACGCCCCTCGCCGTGCCTGCTAGCGACTAGTTCGACCTCGCCCGAACTCCGGCCGCCGCGAACGTGCTCGCCGCCATCGTTTCCGACCACCCCAGCTCCACCCACTGCCACCACTCGACGCGGCTCACTCCCCGCATCACGTAGATGGTCTCCGCCATCCTTTTGGTCGCCGGAGTGCAAAACCCGCGCTGCTCCGCCGCATCTGGCCTCGCCGGCGGCTAAACACCGACGAGTTTGACCACTTTTTGACCGTGGACTGATGCGTGGGCCCAGGTTGACTTCCCCCCTGAGCCTATGATAGGTGGGGCCGGCCTGCTAATTAGTTTAGGATTAGTGTTAACTAATTTTAATTAGTTTAGTCACTGACATGTGGGCCCAGGCCCCACTGACAGTTAATTAGTACTAACTTAATCCTGTTAATTAGCTGAGACACTGCCAGACAGGGCCCACTAGTCAGGTTTGACTGGCCCTGGCACCTTTGACTCGCTGACGTCATAGTGACGTAGTGCTGACGCATTTATTCTTTTTCTGGATTTATTTTTATATAGGAAATTCCAGAAAATAGCCAAAACTTCTAAAAATCATAGAAAATCAACCATAGCTCCAAATCAAACAAATTATATATGAAAAATGATCAGAAAAATTCAATCTATCCATCTGTAATGGTGTCATGCATGAAAAAAATAAATTAACCTCGCTGTTTAAGAAAAATAAGATAATGCACTAATAAGGCTATGTTAAATGAACTAACATTTGAATCTTTGATTCAAATGAGTTCATTCCTTTCTGTTTTAGCTTGCATTAGGCCAAGACACATTCATTTTGCCATGTCATAGCATGCATCATATTGTTGCATATTGTCATGTGTTGGTTATGTTCGGTGTGTCTTTCGTGGTAGGTTCTGCCTCCGAGGATAACCTAGTCACCCAGTTACGTTGTGACGTTTGGTACACCCAAAGCACTCCTACGGTATCCGGGAGTTACACGATCTCATGGTCTAAGGAAAGGATACTTGACATTGGAAAAACACTAGCAAATGAACTATACGATCTTGTGCTATGTTTAGGATTGGGTCTTGTCCATCACATCATTCTCCTAATGATGTGATCTCGTTATCAATGACATCCAATGTCCATAGTCAGGAAACCATGACTATCTGTTGATCAACGAGCTAGTCAACTAGAGGCTTACTAGGGACATGTTGGTGTCTATTTTCACACATGTATTACGATTTCCGGATAACACAATTATAGCATGAATAAAGACAATTATCATGAACAAGGAAATATAATAATAATGCTTTTATTATTGCCTCTAGGGCATATTTCCAACAGTCTCCCACTTGCACTAGAGTCAATAATCTAGTTACATTGTGATGAATCGAACACCCATGGAATTCTGGTGTTGATCATGTTTTGCTCTAGGGAGAGGTTTAGTCAACGGATCTGCTACATTCAGGTCCGTGTGTACTTTACAAATATCTATGTCTCCATCTTGAACATTTTCACGAATGGAGTTGAAGCGACGCTTGATGTGCCTTGTCTTCTTGTGAAACCTGGGCTCCTTGGCAGGTGCAATAGCTCCAGTGTTGTCACAGAAGAGCTTGATCGGCCCCGACGCATTGGGTATGACTCCTAGGTCGGTGATGAACTCCTTCACCCAAATTGCTTCATGCGCTGCCTCCGAGGCTAACATGTACTCCGCTTCACATGTAGATCCCGCCACGACGCTCTGCTTGCAACTGCACCAGCTTACTGCCCCACCATTCAAAATATACACGTATCCGGTTTGTGACTTAGAGTCATCCAGATATGTGTCGAAGCTAGCGTCAACGTAACCCTTTACGACAAGCTTTTCGTCACCTCCATAAACGAGAAACATTTCCTTAGTCCTTTTCAGGTACTTCAGGATATTCTTGACCGTTGTCCAGTGTTTCTTGCCGGGATTACTTTGGTACCTTCCTACCAAACTTACGGCAAGGTTTACATCAGGTCTGGTACACAGCATGGCATACATAATAGAACCTATGGCTGAGGCATAGGGGATGACACTCATCTCTTCTATATCTTCTGCCGTGGTCGGACATTGAGCTGACCTCAATTTCACACCTTGCAACACAGGCAAGAACCCCTTCTTAGACTGATCCATACTGAACTTCTTCAATATCTTATCGAGGTATGTGCTTTGTGAAAGACCTATGAGGCGTCTTGATCTATCTCTGTAGATCTAGAAGCCTAATATATAAGCAGCTTCTCCAAGGTCCTTCATTGAAAAACTCTTATTCAAGTAGGCCTTAATGCTGTCCAAGAGTTCTATATCATTTCCCATCAAAAGTATGTCATCTACATATAATATAAGAAATGCTACAGAGCTCCCACTCACTTTCTTGTAAACACAGGCTTCTCCATAAGTCTGTGTAAACCCAAACGCTTTGATCATCTCATCAAAGCGAATGTTCCAACTCCGAGATGCTTGCACCAGCCCATAAATCGAGCGTTGGAGCTTGCACACCTTGTCAGCATTCTTAGGATCGACAAAACCTTCCGGCTGCATCATATACAATTCTTCCTTAAGGAAACCATTAAGGAATGCCGTTTTGACGTCCATTTGCCATATTTCATAATCATAGAATGCGGCAATTGCTAACATGATTCGGACGGACTTTAGCTTCGCTACCGGTGAGAAAGTCTCATCGTAGTCAACCCCTTGAACTTGTCGATAACCCTTAGTGACAAGCCGAGCTTTATAGATGGTCACATTACCATCCGCGTCTGTCTTCTTCTTAAAGATCCATTTATTTTCTAAGGCTCGCCGCTCTACGGGCAAGTCAGTCAAAGTCCATACTTTGTTTTCATACATGGATCCTATCTCGGGTTTCATGGCTTCTAGCCATTTGTCGGAATCCGGGCCCGCCATCACTTCTTCATAGTTCGAAGGTTCACCGTTGTCTAACAACATGATTTCCAAGACAGGGTTGCCGTACCACTCTGGTGCGGAACGTGTCCTTGTGGACCTTCGAATTTCAGTAGGAGCTTGATCAGAAGTATCTTGATCATCATCATTAACTTCCTCTCTAGTCGGTGCAGGCACCTCAGGAACATTTTCTTGAGTTGCGCCATTTTCCGGTTCAAGAGGTAATACTTCATCAAGTTCTACTTTCCTCCCACTTACTTCTTTCGAGAGAAACTCCTTCTCTAGAAAGGACCCATTCTTGGCAACAAAGATCTTGCCTTCGGATCTGAGGTAGAAGGTATACCCAATAGTTTCTTTAGGGTATCCTATGAAGACGCATTTCTCCGACTTGGGTTCGAGCTTTTCAGGTTGAAGTTTCCTGACATAAGCATCGCATCCCCAAACCTTTAGAAACGACAGCTTAGGTTTCTTCCCAAACCATAATTCAAACGGTGTCGTCTCAACGGATTTCGACGGAGCCCTATTTAAAGTGAATGCGGCAGTCTCTAAAGCATACCCCCAAAAAGATAGCGGTAAATCAGCAAGAGACATCATAGATCGCACCATATCTAATAGAGTGCGATTACGACGTTCGGACACACCATTACGCTGAGGTGTTCCAGGCGGCGTGAGCTGTGAAACTATTCCACATTTTCTTAAGTGTGTGCCAAACTCATGACTCAAGTATTCTCCTCCACGATCTGATCGCAAGAACTTGATTTTCCTGTCATGTTGATTCTCAACCTCACTCTGAAATTCCTTGAACTTTTCAAAGGTCTCGGACTTGTGTTTCATTAAGTAGACATACCCATATCTACTCAAGTCATCAGTGAGGGTGAGAACATAACGATAGCCACCGCGAGCCTCAACACTCATTGGACCGCACACATCAGTATGTATGATTTCCAATAAGTTGGTTGCTCGCTCCATTGTTCCTGAGAACGGAGTCTTGGTCATTTTACCCATGAGGCATGGTTCGCATGTGTCAAATGATTCATAATCAAGAGACTCTAAAAGTCCATCAGCATGGAGCTTCTTCATGCGTTTGACACCTATGTGACCAAGGCGGCAGTGCCACAAGTATGTGGGACTATCATTATCAACCTTACATCTTTTGGTACTCACACTATGAATATGTGTAGCATTACGCTCGAGATTCATTAAGAACAAACCATTCACCATCGGAGCATGACCATAAAACATATCTCTCATATAAATAGAACAACCATTATTCTCGGATTTAAATGAGTAGCCATCTCATATTAAACGAGATGCTGATACAATGTTCATGCTCAAACTTGGCACTAAATAACAATTATTGAGGTTCAAAACTAATCCCGTAGGTAAATGTAGAGGTAGCGTGCCGACGGCGATCACATCGACCTTGGAACCATTCCTGACGCACATCGTCACCTCGTCCTTCGCCAGTCTCCGCTTATTCCGCAGCTCCTGCTTTGAGTTACAAATGTGAGCAACTGCACCAGTATCAAATACCCAGGAGCTACTACGAGTACTGGTAAGGTACACATCAATTACATGTATATCACATATACCTTTTGTTTTGCCGGCCTTCTTGTCCACTAAGTATTTGGGGCAGTTCCGCTTCCAGTGACCACTTTCCCTGCAATAAAAGCACTCAGTCTCGGGCTTGGGTCCATTCTTTGGCTTCTTCCCGGCAGCTTGCTTGCCGGGCGCGGCAACTCCCTTGCCGTGCTTCTTGAAGGTTTTCTTACCCTTGACTTTCTTGAACTTAGTGGTTTTATTCACCATCAACACTTGATGTTCCTTTTTGACTTCTACCTCTGCTGATTTCAGCATTGCAAATACTTTAGGAAAGGTCTTTTCCATCCCCTGCATATTGAAGTTCATCACAAAGCTCTTGTAGCTTGGTGGAAGCGACTGAAGGATTCTATCAATGACCGCGTCATCCGGGAGATTAACTCCCAGCTGAGTCAAGCGGTTATGCAACCCAGACATAGTGAGTATGTGCTCACTGACAGAACTGTTTTCCTCCATCTTATAGCTGAAGAACTTGTCGGAGACTTGATATCTCTCGACCCGGGCATGAGCTTGGAAAACCATTTTCAGCTCTTCGAACATCTCATATGCTCCGTGTCTCTCAAAACGCTTTTGGAGCCCCGGCTCTAAGCTGTAAAGCATGCCGCACTGAACAAGGGAGTAGTCATCGGTACGTGCCTGCCAAGCGTTCATAATGTCTTGTTCTGCAGGGAGAACAGGTGCGTCACCCAGCGGTGCTTGTAGGACATGATCTTTCTTGGCAGCTATGAGGATGATCCTCAGGTTCCGGACCCAGTCCGTGTAGTTGCTGCCATCGTCTTTCAGCTTGGTTTTCTCTAGGAACGCGTTGAAGTTGAGGACTACGTTGGCCATTTGATCTACAAGACATATTGTAAAATTTTAGACTAAGTTCATGATAATTAAGTTCATCTAATCAAATTATTCAATGAACTCCCACTTAGATAAACATCCCTCCTGTAATCTAAGTATAACATGATCCGAGTTAACTAGGCTGTGTCCGATCATCACATGAGACGGACTAGCCAACGTCGGTGAACATCTTCATGTTGATCGTATCTTCTATACGACTCATGCTCGACCTTTCGGTCTTCTGTGTTCCGAGGCCATGTCTGTACATGCTAGGCTCGTCAAGTCAACCTAAGTGTTCTGCATGTGTAAATCTGTCTTACACCCGTTGTATGTGAACGTTAGAATCTATCACACCCGATCATCACGTGGTGCTTCGAAACAACAAACTGTCGCAACGGTGCACAGTTAGGGGGAACACTTTCTTGAAATTATTATGAGGGATCATCTTATTTACTACCGTCGTTCTAAGCAAACAAGATGAAAAACATGATAAACATCACATGCAATCAAATAATAATAGTGACATGATATGGCCAATACCACATAGCTCCTTTGATCTCCATCTTGGGGCTCCATGATCATCTTGTCACCGGCATGACACCATGATCTCCATCATCATGATCTCCATCATTGTGTCTCCATGAAGTTGCTCGCCAACTATTACTTCTACTACTATGGATAACGTGTTTAGCAATAAAGTAAAGTAATTTACATGGCGTTTCTCAATCACACGCAGGTCATACAAAAAATAAAGACAACTCCTATGGCTCCTGCCGGTTGTCATACTCATCGACATGCAAGTCGTGATTCCTATTACAATAGCATGAACATCTCATACATTACATATAGATCATTCATCATTCATCACAACTTTGGCCATATCATATCACAAAGCACTTGCTGCAAAAACAAGTTAGACGTCCTCTAATTGCTGTTGCAAGTTTTATGTGGCTGAAATAGGGTTCTAGCAAGAACGTTTTCTTACCTACGTGAAAGCCACAACGTGATTTGTCAACTTCTATTTACCCTTCATAAGGACCCTTTTCATGGAATCCGCTCCAACTAAAGTGGGAGAGACAAAACCCGCCAGCCACCTTTATGCAACTAGTGCATGTTAGTCGGTGGAACCGGTCTCACGTAAGCGTACGTGTAAGGTTGGTCCGGGCCGCTTCATCCCACAATACCGTTGAAGCAAGATAAGACTAGTAGCGGCAAGAAAGTTGACAACATTAACGCCCACAACAAATTGTGTTCTACTTGTGCAAGAGAACTACGCATAGACCTAGCTCATGATGCCACTGTAGGGGAACGTTGCAGAAAACAAAAAATTTCCTACGGTTTCACCAAGATCCATCTAGGAGTTCATCTAGCAACGAGTGATTGGATTGCATCTACATACCTTTGTAGATCACGCGCGGAAGCGTTCAAAGAACTGGGATGAGGAAGGCGTACTCGACGTGATCCAAATCACCGGAGATCCTAGCGCCGAACGGACGGCACCTCCGCGTTCAACACACGTACGGTGTCGCGACCGGGTTTTCCGGGTATAAATTTCCAGAAAATGGCCGTCGTGCTCACCAGCCCCAGGATTACTGTTAGCTGATGAGGCACCAACTTGATACAGAAATTCCAAGCAAAAATACAAAATATGTAGTACAAGACATTTCTGGCCTGTGAGTACAACAATGGGGTTTCTAGTGGTCGATGGCGGAAGCGGTTTGTGAGTCGTCAGGTGTCTATGGAACCTTCCATTTCCACAGAAACAGCTGACCAGGTCAACTCCTATCTTCGCGAGGCTGCCTATCACCGTTGCTTAGTTTCTGGGGCTGTCATCGCCACGCTCCTCTCCAAGCAAGCAATCTGGCCAAGACAATAGCCAGGGACAAGCCAGTGAGTACTTTGAATGACTCGCAAACATTAAGAACATAGGTATAATATAATTGATAATCATGCACTGAAAAATTCCATGATCACATCGTCAGTCATAAATAAAACATCTTTTATGCATGCAAGTAGGTTATTTTCATGCAAGGTGAATAAGCAGTAATAGAGTGGGAATAAAATGCCACAGTCGGGCATCTGAGCGACACCACATAAAGGGCTTTAAAAGAAATGCCACAGTCGGGCGTCTGAGCGACACCACATAAAGGGCTTTAAAAGAAATGCCACAGTCGGGCGTCTGAGCGACACCACATAAAGGGCTTTAAAAGAAATGCCACAGTCGGGCGTCTGAGCGACACCACATAAAGGGCTTTAAAAGAAATGCCACAGTCGGGCGTCTGAGTGACACCACATAAAGGGCTTTAAAAGGAATGCCACAGTCGGGCGTCTGAGCGACACCACTTAAAGGGCTTTAAAATAAAATAATCACAATGAATATCCAGGAGGTAGAACCGTCCCAGGGATACTCAATAATACAAATAATGCAACGGGTTAGTCCATCACAAAATAATAATCATGGTCCTCACAAGTAACCAGTCGGTATCCAAGTTTGGTTTAAAAATATCTCCTCCGAAGACCGACACTAAGACCAATACTTGACCCATCCCAGACTGTAATCCTTAACCATGGACACGGCTATTCGAATAGGTTTTAATCTCTGTAGAGGGTGTACTCTTTACCCACGAGTAACGGATTCCTTTAGTCCATCGGGACTAATTCCGTCTACGGCCTTTTAGTTGAAAACACGCCTAACTTGCACACACCAGCTTAACTCATCGGTGTCTAGAACCACCCATGACACTTGTTAAGCAAAACTCTAAGTGGGGAGGCTACAACCTCGCGTGGCATGGGATCAAATTTATATCGCGCGCTCTAAGGGGTGGCCTCCCCTCTCGGTCTCAACCGGTAACACCCATGCCCCCGGACCAGGTGGCATGCCTACCGGCTACAACCGATATCTTCCACCATGGCCTCTCTGTACGGTGTGTGCTTGAAAGGGGTTGACGACTTACTGAACCATACCCTACCTGCGGCAGGGACAAGTGGTAGTACATAGCAAGTATGGGGGTTACTGGAACAAGACTCGATCTACGGTCGACTCAGGAGGTTTATAAATTCCCTGCATGACATGTATAACAAATATATTTCAACCAACAAAATCACCACTCAATATACCTTACCATGCCATACCGGACATAACCGTCCCGACGGAGACCGGCGATAAGCTCACGCCTACCCAAGGCAGAGGCTTTCCCGGATTTCTTTCCGGCATGCATGCAAGGCACATGAGGATGATTACCATCACAAGTATATTCATTTCCAACAGCAAGGAAATCACTAATATGCATTCATGCAAATGATCATATCACATGAAATAACAAGTTCTCCGATATAAGGTGGTGTTATAAACGTGTCAACTAACACACCAAAAATATTATTCCGTGTTCAGAATGCTTGCCTTTAATGGTGTGGAGAGGTGGGGGTGCTCTCCAAAATTTTGAAAGCTTCCTTCTCTCCCAAAAATCCTATTTCCAAAAATATGCAAATAACACATATTTCAAAAACAGTACAAAAAAGTTGTTTGGAAAATTTTCAAATAAATCTTAAAATAAACTAGACAATATTTGAGAGATGTAGGAAAAAGAATTAATTCATTTGGAGTTATATTTAAAAAGTTATAGGCAGTCAAAGTTGTGGTCAAATCTGTTTTTAAAAAATCAGGAAAAAGAAAACGTTTCAAAGAGATTACGCTTTCGGACAGAGAAGACGTATTTGCGCCTTTACGCCTCCACTTATCCAGCGTGGCTGGCGCGTGAGTCACCGACAGTGGGCCCGCCTGGCCCACTGGTCAGGTTTGACTGGTCCACGCGCGCGTCGTCTCCCCCTGACCGAACAGGGGCGGAGCTCCGGCGAGGCTCGCCGGCGAATGGCGGCGTCCCTCGCTGATCTGAGTGCATGGATGTGCTCAGGAGGTCGAGACGAACTCGGGGGTACCTGTCATGGTTGCCGACGTGGACGGAGTTGCCGGCGACGAGCTTCGCGGCGGAGGGAGCTTCGGGAACAAGGTGTGTTTGGGGCTACGGTGGTTCCTGATCAAAATCGAGTAGGGGGATGGGTTCACGGGAGGATGAGGAGGTTCCTGGCGAAGAGAACGGAGAGGGGGAGGCCCTGGTGGTGCCAGAATGGCCGGGGCAGAGGCGGCGGCTGCGGTTGTCGGAGATGGGGAAGGAGCCCTCCCCGAGTCGATTGGCTACCAATGGGGGTCCTAGGGAGATGGCTTGGGACTTCATGCGTGCGGAGACGAGCTCGGGGCTCCTTAAATAGGCGATCGGGGTCGGTTCCGAACGGTGGCCGCGGATAAGGTCGCCGGCGACCGCCATTCTGTAGCTAGGGCGTCGTGGCGGCGACGAGCGCTAGTGGACACGCTTGTGGATGAGCTCGCGCTGTTCCAGGGGCCAGGTGGCGAGCGGGAGAGGCTTGGGCGGCGCTGAACGGAGCAGGGGCTGTCGGCGGCCGTGGCGGCTAGCTCCTGGCCTGTCGGGGACGTGGCGAGGGCTGCTTGGCGCGTGTTTGCGGTGAGAAGGGGAGCGCGTGGCGCTGGCTCTGCAGCGGGCCAAACCCAGGGGCGCGACGCGGCGGCTCGGGCGCGGCACGTGCAAAACGCGTGCTCTGCTCGCGCCCAGAGCACGCACGGAACGTGCTCGACATGCCAGGGCATGCTAGAGGTCTCGGGTGAGGTTGGGGTTTAACAGACCTAGGTTAAAGTCATCTAGAGGTAGTGGACAGGTTATTTGATCAGAGGTGCAAGTTCACAGTGTAAACTTGAATCCATGCCAAATCTGGCTATGCACACAGGGTGTTTGATAAAATGCCACAGGCACCTAGGCTTTTCTTGGAGTGGCCAATCTCCAGATCAGGGTCTCCTTAGATGCAAGAGAGAGTGGTGAGGTAGTTTGGACAAAGAGAAACTTGCTAGTGCAAGTTTTGCAAAACTTCAATTCTGGACAGGAAATAAATGACATTATTTCATGAACCAAAAATAATCCAATGGGTGCATGCTCCTGGATTTAGGGGTTTGGTAGGGCTGTCTACAAGTAGGAGAAAGCACAAGATCATTGGAGCAAAATTAAATAGGGTGTAGTAGAAATCACAAGGCTGGACCAGAATGAAAATGAGGTTGATTCACTCAAATTTTTCAAAGAACAGCACTAGGTTTTTGCATAATGTTGAATCATATGCTACTACCAATATCCCATAATTTTGGTGGAGGCTAGAAAGAAATTATTTAAATGGGTTGTAGTGCAAAATTGCACTCTGGACCAGAGAAGAAAAATTGAGTGTAAGAGCTCAAAATATTACATGAATAAAAGATATTTTTGTATAAAAGTGATTTAAAAACATCACATGACATCTCCAAATTTTTGTGGGATTTTTGAATGAACTTATCAAATGGTTGTAGTTCAATTATGGCCATATATCCTTGGAAAACCCATTTTAAAGAAAATAAAGATCAAGCAAATTGATTAAGTAATTCGTTATACTGATAAAAGAAAAGTTTTTCTTGAGAGGTTAAACAAGTCCAATAACATATTTGAAAGGTTTTCACTTTGGGGGAAAAACTCCATAATAACAAGGGAGATAATGGTTCAAAAATAAAAAGGGAGCCCAGAAAATAAAAGTTTTTAATTCCTGGCAAAAACTTAATTAATAAAACAAGGCCAAAAATTTTGGGTGTCACAACACTACCCCCCTTAAGAAAAATCTCGTCCTCGAGATTTGTTCAAAGTTGTTTTAAGAAAAACTATACGCAATAAAAATGTGGCTACAGTGAGAGGGCAATAAGTGGTGCAAAACCACAGTGTGGATACTGGTGCTGCGTGGATAAATCTACGGTTCGGGACAAAACATGAGATTTCTACGCTGGATATAAATTTAGAATAACTTCTAAATTTAAATATACGCTGGTCGTACCCGAGAGCACAGTGCTCTCTCTGGCCGACAGGTGGACCCGGGGCCCACTGTCAGCCTCTTCTTATCCCTCTGGTCCTCTCTTCTTCCTCTCTCCCGCGCGCTTTCCCGCGCTTTCTCCACCGGCGACGCCTAGCGCGTAGGGCATCTAGGCCGTACCGCGGTAGTGCGCGGCGTGCTAGCTGCCGGTGCAGCGTGCACTCACCTCGCGGGCCAGCGCGCTGTCGGCACTGCTCGCGGATTCGTCTCCGAACACCGGCGATCGGCGACGAGCGGCGTTGGTGGACTTCTCCCACCGTAGACCGAGCTCGAGCTATAAAACGGCCGGGGTGCCCCTCTCTTCTTCCTCGCACCTGGCCTCACTTCTCCTCCTCCTTCTTCCTCCATTACTGCTTACAAAAGCTCGGGTTAGGCTCTAATGGCAGAGGCGATGCCGGACTGGTTTGCGATCCTAATATGCGGAGGGCTAGCGACACTGCTGGGGCTCTCCGTGCTCCTGTGCGCGATGATCCTCGACGATCGTCGCGACGCTGCTGCTCGGGTGTTGGCTCTCCGCGGTGGTGGTGATCACGAGGAGTAGATGGGGTGTGCCGGGTGCTAACTGTTGTTAGGAGGTGATTAGCTGGATGCAACACCGTTGCAAAGTTTTGCAAACAGTGTATGTGTTCGAATGATTATGGTTGTGAGTCTGCTGCCGGGGTGCTGTGTGAAATTAATTAATCCACGCCGTGAGAAGGTGAAGATGTAGCAACTCAGGGAAAAGAAATCTCACTCCAGGATTTTGCGAGGGAAAAACAGTTAATTTAAAGGAGCATAAACCACAACAAAAACTACACACATAAATAAATGTTGCAATAATGAACACCGCAGCGACGTCTAAAATGGAAACGGTAACTGGACGGGGTCCCTAGAAAACGTCTCTGGTACTGGGATACACTCCTCTTCTATCGGGGGAAGTGGATTGACCAGTCGATGCACGTGTCTCTCCTGGTCGGGCCTTAGTGCTCTGCCGATGGCGATCTGAGGATTTAAATCTGTGAGGCTCTGGAGATAACCCATCACACGTTGGGTTAAACGCTCTTGAGCGATGACGTACTGGACAAGGTTGGCCAGGACTGGGTCTCTCTCAATGCGTCCACCGGGAAAAGATGTCACCCCTCCGGGTGCTGCACGGCTCGGGAAGTAATAATACCCTCGTTCGCTGGCATAGGGTAACGCGAATCGAAGGTGAGCAAGTGCTTCGTATGCAACAGCTTCTATGGCCATATGTGGGGTTGGCATAGATTTCCCCACGAAGGAGACCTCCGTTGGATCTTGGTTTGAGTTTACGGGAGGGATGTGTACTGCTGCCCAATATCTCGAGGTGGATGGGGTAATTCTCGATTTGAACAGCTCGTACTGGGGTGGCTGGGTAGTGCCCATGGTACTGCAGGTAAAATCCCGCAATATCTTGACAAAACTACCCGGGGTTGCATCTGGGGTTCTCAGATAAATGCTAGGGCTCGGCATGGCTAGGAAATGGTTGTGAGGGTGGTGCACAAGGTGAGAGGTGCTTGGCAAGGTCACGCGGTGGCCTTTTTATAGCACCGGAGCTGGGTCATTTTTACCGAGGTGAATGGTAAAGAAAATTTTCAGCTCTGTTCCAAGGGTCGGGGTCAAGCCACAGATTCACACATTTCACTATAGTGATGTGTTGCTGTGGGGTTGACGGGGTGATTTTTGGTAACTGTGTCCGGGATAGAAATCTTATACTGCATACTGGCGTATCCAGGCAAGGCTACTATTAAAACAGAGGCACGACAACAGGCGGCATTTAATTACAAGGCCACACGATTTCAAAGCAAGGGTACACTGGGACTCGATACGACTCGGGTGACCTAGTCTACCTCGTTTACATCCAAGCGGGCGTGCCTTGTGGATGTTGAGGCTTCTCCACGGGTCTCGTCATCGGAATTAGCTCGAGTGGGTTGAGGGGCTGCAGGCTCGGGGTAGCGATGAGGACCATCTCGGGGATTGTTGGCCATAACCCCGTTGGAGTGTGCTCCCAATATGCGACGAAGCACTTCTGGGGTTATCGCAGCACCTTGGCCGATGGCTGGGGCAGGCCTCAGGGACTCGATCGGGTGTCCAAACAGCACGACTGGGTTGTCGGCGTTGGGCTCGTTCTCTTCACTCGCCGGGGCTCGACGAACCAGCTCTCCTCGAGCTGCGATCAGATCAATAGTGATTTGATCGCACAGTTCCTCTAGTGCACTTACATAGCGCACTAGGTGCAACAATGCAGGATCTGTCTCGTGATCTCCGTTGGCAACTTGGGGTGGTCTACCATACCCTTCACGTCTGGGGTAGTAGTGGAACGAGCGACAGTTAACTCTGGGTGACAAGTGCCGGAGATGAACTATAGCTTCTCAAGCAGCTAGTTGGATGGCTTGTGGCTCAAAGGAAGTCGTTCTTCCAGTGAACCTGTAGGGGCGTTCGGGTGCTAGACCCCTACCGTAGATGTGTACAGTGGCCCAGAATTGATGGTTCTTACCGCTCAAGGGTCCTTGGTACACAACATATTCTGGGGGCTCTTCTAACGCATAGGCACGACGGGTGAGGTTTGCGAGTATGGTCACAAAGCCTCCAAGGTTGGTTGCTGTGGTCTCATTGTGCACGATAGGGCCAGGCATTGTGGCTTGGTTTGGGTAGAGATTGTGCTGGGCTGTGTTGGGGCTAGCGTGCCCCTCTTTATAGAAAAAGGGGACGGAGTCTTCCTTCGCACGTTTGCGAGAAAGGACTATTTAGGATTCGATCACTGGCGCATGAGCGACAGGTTAGGTTGATAGGTTGGGCACCGACTGCCAAAAGGTATTGGGTTACTGTGTGGCTATCTTGCACGAGAAGCTTGGCTGGGGTTTGGTTATGGTTTGGTGGGTTGGTTTGCCTAAGTTTATAGACCCGGCTAAGATAGGATTAGCCAATGGTCAGCCTGGCTCTGATACCAAGTCTGTCACGACCGGTTTTTCCGGGTATAAATTTCCAGAAAAAGACCGTCGTGCTCATCAGCCCCAGGATTACTGTTAGCTGATGAGGCTCCAACTTGATACAGAAATTCCAAGCAAAAATACAAAATATGTAGTACAAGACCATTCTGGCCTGTGAGTACAACAATTGGGTTTCTATTGGTCGATGGCGGAAGCGGTTTGTGAGTCGTCAGTGTCTATGGGACTCCATTTCCCATAGGAACAGCTGACCAGGTCAACTCCTATCTTCGCGAGGCTGCTATCATCGTTGCTTAGTTTCCGGGGCTGTCATCGCCACGCTCCTCTCCAAGCAAGCAATCTGGCCAAGACAATAGCCAGGGACAAGCCAGTGAGTACTTTGAATGTACTCGCAAACATTAAGAACACAGGTATAATATAATTGATAATCATGCACTGAAAAATTCCATGATCACATCGTCAGTCATAAATAAAACATCTTTTATGCATGCAAGCAGGTTATTTTTCATGCAACATGAATAAGCAGTAATAGAGTGGGAATAAAATGCCGCAGTCGGGCGTCTGAGCGACACCACATAAAGGGCTTATAAGAGAAATGCCACAGTCGGGCGTCTGAGTGACACCACATAAAGGGCTTTAAAAGAAATGCCACAATCAGGCATCTGGGCGACACCACATAAAGGGCTTAAAAGAGGAATGCCACAGTCGGGCGTCTCAGCGACACCACATAAAGGGCTTATAAAATAAAAAATCACAATGAATATCCAGGAGGTAGAACCATCCCAGGGATACAAATAATGCAATGAGTTAGTCCATCACAAAATAATAATCATGGTCCTCACAAGTAACCAGTCGGTATCCAAGTTTGGTTTAACAATATTTCACCTCCGAAGACCGACACTAAGACCAACACTTGACCCATCCCAGACTGTAATCCTTAACCATGGACACGGCTATTCGAATAGATTTAATCTCTTCAGAGGGTGTACTCTTTACCCACGAGTACCGGATTCCTTTAGTCCATCGGGACTAATTCCGTCTACGGCCTTTTTGTTGAAAACACGCCTAACTT